>NW_026781815.1:1202500-1208208 GCF_030144855.1 Hypanus sabinus
CGCCCGATAAAGCAGTTGAGCATACCTCAGTAAATATATTTAAGAGACAGTTTTGATAGATTTTTGCATACTAGGGAAATTCAGGGTGATGGGGAAAAGGCAGGCAGGTGGAGATGAGTTCATGGTCAGATCAGCCATGACCTTACTGAATGGCAGAACCGGCTCGACGGGGCAGATGGCCGACTTCTGCTCCTATTACCTGTGTTCTTACATCTTCTCTTCGACCGGAGCGGGTCGGACCGTGGGCTGAGGAGGAGGAGTACAGCGAACAGGGGAACCCCTGAGGGGAACAAGGAGACACACATGCAGAAATATAAAAAGCTGCGTTAACCTTACCTCACGTCCGCATTTATCTTCTCAGTTGATTCCTGGGCCGATTTCACAGGTTCTCTCCTTATTATTCAATCCCAGCTGTCCCCAGCCTGGCGCCCACGGATAATGGTAAGGGTCCATCGCATCTAATTGGTCAGGAAAGCTTGCTCGACCCCAAACGTGGGACGGACGTCCTTTCGTTGAAGTCTGCAGATCCCAGGCTGTGAATTCGAGCCGCCCACGCTCTGCGGGATTCGAAGCTCCGCCCAGCAGGTCCCGTCCTGCCCGGGGCAAGAGTTTCACCTTAAACGTCCCAGCACAGAGTCACCTGCTCATTCGGGATGAAATCAAAGCCCTTCCCCAGCTCCCTCCCACTTCAACTGTCAACAAGGTATGTCAAGCCCTTTGCTAAACAATTCCATTTGCAGGGAATTAGGCACAAACTAATCTGTAAATCAATTTCCCTGTTTCTTTTTGTGTTTAATTACAGAAGTTTGGCTATAAAATTCATGTTATTTTGCATGCTTTTTTTGCTGGTCGCGGAACCCCCGCCCCTTAAGTCACCCCCGTGTAAGATAAGTCATACGAAAGAGGAACTGTCCAATACAACGAATCGGGAAGGTTGCTTTTGTGGCTCGCTGGGTGTTTGCTCCTCTCGCCGGATCACTTCCAGTCGGGTGTCGGGAGCCTGATGTTGCCTCTGTAGCTGCTCAGCGGCATGAGTCTCTCAAATATTCGCCGGCCTCCATGGGTATTCAATATTGGGTTTCTCCTGCAGCTAATAAAGTGGTCACTGAGTGTATGTGCTCGTGGTCTTCTGCTGCTGTAGCCCATTCACTGCCAGGCTCCTCAAGGCTTATTCTAAATGCTTTCACGTTAGGATTTTTTTTGAATAACGCTCTCTTTCCAGAAATCCCGCTTGCAGAATCGTCCCCGGCGGGAAACGTCCTGCAAGATCGGGGATGCTGACTGATGTAGCTCAGGTAAATTTCCGTTCGAATTCCCAGCGGATAGACAAGGCCCCATTTCACTTGTATTTAAATCCAGCGGTCATTAGCGGGGGCAATTGAACTCTTTGCCTCAGGCAGCTGTGCTGAATGGAGATGAGAAGGAATTCATTTCGCCAGAGTGTGGTGAATCTGTGGAATTCTTTGCCACTGGTGGCTGTGGAGACCAAGGCAAAGTTTATTTAAGGCAGAGTTTCATAGATTCTTGATGGGCTAGGACACGAAGTGATACTGGAGAACAGAGAACATAGAAATCTACAGCACATCACAGGTCCATCGGCCCACAATGCTGAGCCGACCATGTAACCGCCTCTGGAAAATGACTAGAATTTCCCTACGATGTAGCCTTCTATCTTTTTCTAAGCTCCATGTTTCTATCTGAGACTCTCTTAGGAGACCCTATTTTATGCGCCTTTTCCACCGTCGCTGGCAGTTCAGTCCACTCACTCACCAGTTTCTGTGTGAAGGACATCCCTTCCATACCTACCTACAAGCACATTATAACTATGGAACACCTCCCACCATCGCCTCCCTCCTTCTGTTAGGTTGAACAATCATGCATTTCCTTTGTGATGTCAGAGGCTGAGGGGAAACTTTATTGAATGGTAAAATTATGGGGCATTGATACTGCAGATCAGGGGTTTCCAAACTTTTTGATTCTAAATGACCAATATCATTTGTCAAGGGGGAGTAGACATGCGGGGGATGGAAATGAGAGTTTGTGGCGACCCATTTCCTAGCGTATCCGAACCGACTCACAATTAGATAGCCTACGGGGGTTTGCGAGCACAGAGCTTTGGAGCCTCTGCGCCATGGGGGGCCGGTTGACAGAGGCTGAAAAGTGAGGCTGAAGTTTTCGAATAAAGTTTTTTCCTTCGACTGCAGTTACCGACTCCGTGTCGTAATTTTAGCGCTGCGTGTAGCACACCGCTACAATTGGTGACCCCGACGGTCCAAACGATTTCTGTTCATGCGGTTTCGTTGAAACTGCCGGGTTTCTGGACACAGCGACCGAACCTATGGTTCCAGCAAGCCGAAGCCCAATTCCACGTTCGCCAGATCACCTCAGAAGACACCCGCTACTACTACGTACTGGACACAGCGGCCCAGGTCGCGGAGTTCGTACAGTCGCCCGCGGCAGACGGCAAGTACACGGAATTCAAAGCCCTGCCCCTCAGGACTTTCGGACTCTCTCGGCGCGAGCGGGCTGCCCGTTTACTGCACCTGGATGGCTTGGGCGACAGACCTCCATCGGCTTTAATGAATGAGATGATGTCTCTCGCCGACGAACACACACCCTGCCTCATGTTTGAGCAGACATTCCTGGAGCAGCTGCCCGAGGACATACGCCTGCTGCTGTCCGATGCGGATTTCAGTGACCCCCGGAAGGTGGCAGCCCGGGCGGACTTGCTGTGGAACGCCAAAAAGGTGAGCGGGGCGTCCATCGCACAGATCTCCCAGCCACGCTCCCGGCAGCAAACAAGTCCAGGCCCGGCCACAGAGCCCGCCAACCCCCGGCCCTATGAACACTGGTGCTTCTACCACCAGCAGTGGGGCGCAGAAGCCCGCCGTTGTCGCCCGCCCTGCAAGTTCCCGGGAAACGCCAGGGCCAGCCGCCGCTGATGGCTACGGCGGCTGGCCATCGGGATAGCCTCCTGTATGTGTGGGATAGAAGGTCGGGACGCCGGGTTTTGGTCGATACTGGGGCTGAGATCAGCGTTTTACCTCCGACGAGTTACGACACCCGCAGCAGGGCACCGGGTCCCCCCCTGAGGGCCGTGAATGGCAGCACCGTAAGGACCTATGGCACCCCTCAGGTGCAGCTACAGTTCGGCTCCAGCCAGTTCACGTGGGACTTCACACTGGCCGCCGTAGCCCAACCGCTTCTGGGTGCGGATTTTTTGCGGGCTCACAGCCTACTGGTCGACCTGCCCAGGAAGAGACTGGTACACGCCGAGACCTTTCAGACGTTCTCCCTGGGTGCAGCCCAGTTGCCAGCCCCTCACCTCGGCTCCATCACGCTGTCCGACAACGACTTCACCAGGGTCCTGGCGGAGTTCCCATCGGTTCTGGCACCGCAGTTCACAGCGGCCATGCACAGGCACGGCGTACAGCACCACATCCCGACCCAGGGACCACCCCTCCATGCCCGTGCTCGGCGGCTTCCCCCGGACAAGCTCCGACTGGCGAAGGAGGAGTTCCAGAGGATGGAGGAATTGGGGATCATCCGGCGGTCCGACAGCCCATGGGCCTCCCCCCTGCACATGGTGCCCAAAGCGACGGGGGGCTGGAGACCGTGCGGCGACTACCGCAGGCTGAACGAGGCTACCACACCGGACCGCTACCCTGTGCCGCACATTCAGGACTTTGCAGCAAACCTGCACGGCGCACGGATCTTCTCCAAGGTAGATCTCGTCCGGGGATACCATCAAATCCCGATGCATCCTGACGACGTCCCCAAAACGGCTCTCATCACCCCTTTCGGCCTTTTCGAGTTCCTCCGCATGCCGTTCGGCCTGAAGAATGCCGCACAGACGTTCCAGCGGTTAATGAACGCGGTGGGACGGGACCTGGACTTCGCGTTCATCTATTTGGATGACATCCTCATAGCCAGCGGCAGTCGTCAGGAGCATCTGTCCCACCTCCGTCAACTCTGCGCCCGACTGAGTGAGTACGGTCTTACAATCAACCCCGCCAAATGCCAGTTCGGACTCGATACCATTGACTTCCTGGGCCACAGGATTACTAAAGACGGGGCAACCCCTCTGCCCGCTAAGGTAGATGCGGTCCGCCACTTCCCCCGACCCACCACGATCAAAGGCCTTCAGGAATTCGTAGGTATGGTCAATTTCTACCGCCGCTTCCTCCCTTCAGCTGCCCGGATCATGCGCCCCCTGTTCGCCCTGATGTCGGGTCCGAGCAAGGACATTACCTGGGACGAGGAGTCCGCCGCCGCTTTCGTTCAAACGAAGGAAGCTTTGGCGGACGCCGCAATGCTAGTACATCCCAGAATGGACACCCCTACCGCCCTCACAGTGGACGCATCAAACACGGCAGTCGGTGGGGTGCTGGAGCAGCTCATCGCAGGTCGCTGGCAACCCCTGGCGTTTTTCAGCAAACACCTGCGACCACCCGAGCTTAAGTACAGTGCTTTCGACCCGGAATTGTTGGCGCTCTACCTGGCAATCCGGCATTTCAGGTACTTCCTAGAAGGTCGGCCCTTCACCGCGTTCACGGACCACAAACCGCTTACCTTTGCGTTTACGAAAGCGTCCGACCCCTGGTCGTCCCGCCAGCAACGCCACCTGTCCTACATCTCTGAATACACGACGGATGTCCGGCACGTCTCGGGTAAGGACAATGTCGTGGCGGATGCGCTCTCTCGCCCTACCGTTCATGCCCTTTCCTAAGGGGTAGACTTTGAGGCACTGGCAGAGGCGCAACAGGCGGATGAGGAGATTCCGAGTTACAGAACCGCAGTCTCCGGTCTGCAGCTCCAGGACCTCCCCGTGGGCCCAGGTGAGAGGACCCTACTCTGTGACGTCGCCACCGGCCAGCCCCGTCCAGTCGTCCCGACAGCATGGCGGCGCCGCGTTTTCGACTCCATTCATAACTTGGCGCATCCCTCCATCCGGACAACTGTCCGGATGGTTTCCAGCAGGTTCGTTTGGCACGGACTCCGCAAACAGGTCAGTGAATGGGCCAGAACGTGCATGCACTGCCAGACGGCCAAGGTGCAGCGGCACACCAAAGCCCCACTGCAGCAGTTCCATCCCGCCCACCGGCGTTTCGACCACATTCATGTGGATATCGTGGGCCCCCTGCCAGTGTCGCGCGGAGCGCGTTACCTCCTGACTATCGTGGACCGGTTCACAAGATGGCCAGAGGCGGTCCCGCTCACCGACACCACCTCCGAATCTTGCGCCCGAGCCCTGATCGCCACCTGGATATCTTGCTTTGGTGTCCCGGCCCACATTACCTCCGACAGAGGCGCCCAGTTCACCTCCAGCCTGTGGTCAGCTATGGCCAGCCTTTTGGGGACTCAGCTGCACCACACAACTGCCTACCACCCACAGTCGAACGGGCTAGTGGAGCGTTTCCACCGTCACCTGAAGTCGGCCCTCATGGCCCACCTGCGAGGAGCCAACTGGGCGGACGAGCTTCCCTGGGTCCTACTCGGCATCCGCACAGCGCCCAAGGACGACCTGCACGCCTCGTCGGCCGAGTTGGTATACGGCGCGCCCCTGGTCGTCCCCGGGGAGTTCCTACCAGCCCCAAGGGGGCAAGAGGAAGAACCCGCAGCAGTCCTGGGCAGACTACGCGAGAAGCTCGGTAACCTGGCCCCCATACCCACTTCACAGCACGGGCGGCACCCGACCTGCGTACCCA
>NW_026781816.1:0-174668 GCF_030144855.1 Hypanus sabinus
TCATCTGGCAGCTCATTCCACACTCCCACCACTCCGTGCACGAAGAGACTCCACCACCATTATGTTCCCTTTAAGCTTTCCCTCCTTCATCCTAAACACGACCTCTGATTTTTTTTCTCCCTAGCCTCAGTGGAAAAAAGAAAAACAGCTTGCATTCACTATACCTATATCCATCATAATTTTATACACCTCTATTAAATCACATCTCATTCTCCTATGCTCCAGGGAATAAAGTCCTAACCTATCCGACCTTTCTCTGAAACTCAGGTTCTCAAGTCCCAGCAATATCCTTGTAATGTTTCTCTGCACTCGTTCAAACTTATTAATAATCTTCCAGTAATTCGGACCAAACCTGCACACAGTAGTCCAATTCGGTCTCGCCAATGTCTTATACTACCTGACCATTACATTCCAATTCTTATACTCAGTACTTTGATTTATCAAGGCCAATGTACCAAAAGCTCTCTTTCCGACCCTAGCCACCTGTGACGCCTCTTTTACCAAATTATGTATCTGTACTCCCAGATCCCTCTGTTCTATTGCACTCCCCAGTGTTCTACCATTTACCTTGTATGATCTAACTTTGATTTGACCTTCCGAACTGCAATACCTCACACTTGTCCGTGTTAAATTCCATCAGCCATTCTTCAGCCCATCCCTGCAACTGGTCCAAATCCCTCTGCAAGCTTTGAAAACCTTCTTCACTGTCCATTACACCTGCAATCTTTGCTGACCCAATTTGCCACATTATCATCCAGATCATTGATAGAGATGACAAATAACAATAGGCACAACTCTGATACCTGTGGCACACCACTGGTCACAGGACTCCACTCAAAGTAGCAATCCTCCACTACCACTCTCTGGCTTCTTCCCTTGAGCCAAAGTCTAATCCAGCTTAGTACATTTCCATTTATACCTTGCGACTTAATTTTCCTGAATAACCTCCCATGCGGGACCGTGTCAAAGGCCTAACTGAGGTCCATGTTTACAACATCCACTTCCTTCCCTTCATCCACTTTCCCAGTCACTTCTTCGAAAAACTCTAATAGATTGTTTAAACATGACCTACCACGCACAAAGCCATGCTGACTGTTTCTAATAAGCCCCTATCTATCCAAATATTTGTAGATCCTGTCTCTTAGTATTCCTTCCAATAATCTACCTACTACCGATTTCAAGTTTACTGGCCTATAATTTCCCGGCTTACCTTTTGAACCATTTTTTTAAACAACGGAACAACATGAGCTATCCTCCAATCCTTTGGCACCTGAACTGTGAATAACTTCATTTTAAATATTTCTGTCAGAGCCCCTGCCATTTCAACACTAGTCTCCTTCAAGGTCCGAGGGAATAGCCTGTCAGGTCCTGGGGAGTTATCCTCTCTGATTTGCCTCAGGACAGCAAGCACCTCCTGCTTTTTAATCTGTGTAAGTTCCATGATCTCCCTACTTGTTTGCCTCGCTTCCATAGAGTCCATTCCAGTGTCCTCTGCTTCTCTGAGCTCAGCGAGGCAAAAACTCAGCAGATGAGCAGCTGATAAAGGGAGGGACCGAGAGCAGGGGGAGGAAGTACTGGAAAAGGGGGAGATTGAGGGTGTGAGAGGCTTTGGTCTGGACCGATGAGATTGGCTGGAGGGAAAGTAGTGAGAGCGTGGAGAATCACATGCAGGCTGGAGTGAGGCGAAGGGTAGGGCTTGGCAAAGTGAGACTGGAATACTGGGGTGAGAAAGGGGGGAGGTAGGGAGAGATAGGGGGTATTCCTGTGGAGAAATTAGGGGAGAGAGTGAGAGCGTGGAGAATCACATGCAGGCTGAAGTGAGGGGAAGTGTAGGGCTTGGCAAAGTGAGACTGGAATACTGGAGTGAGAAAGGGGGGAAGTAGGGAGAGATAGGGGGATAGGGGGTATTCCTGTGGAGAAATTAGGGGAGAGAGTGAGAAAAGTGAGGGCGAGCTGACTGGGGACAGCAGGAGAGAGAGAGAGAGAGAGAGAGAGAGAGAGAGAGAGAGAGAGAGAGAGAGAGAGAGAGAGAGAGAGAGAGAGAGACGGTCAGGGAGGGGCTAAGGAAGAGAGTGATGCAGGGAAGGGGCGATTGAAGTGGAAGGAATATGGAATTTGGAGGAACACAGGAAGAGAAGAAAGGGGAGAGAAAGGAAAGGAATAGGGGGAAGGGTGAGGAATGACGAGCAAAGACGGACGGATATATTTTCACACATTCAGAGCCTTTATTGTCTGAGAGGTTTACAACGAATACCCCACCCCAACCCCAACCTCCAGTTGATTCCTGGTTTGAGTGTCAGCGCTCCCATTGCTCTGCTTATCGCCGGGGCTTCAGACCCTCTGTGCTCTGGAAACCACGGCCCCGGGACAACCCGCAACACCCACCGAAGTAAGCGAGCCCCCTCCCTCCGAGAGGACGTCTGAACAATAGATTGACATTTTTAGACAGTGTAGAAAAAAGATACCTGACATTTAGATACTGAAGTTTACAGGAAACCAGCAGGTTGCCTAAGGTTTGAATCTCTTCACCCATTGGGACATAAGTTGGGGGTTGTCAGCAATTCAGAGAAGTTTTGAAAGCGTGCGGCTACACTGACTGGGCCGGCATACAGACAGCAAAAATAAAAATAGCATCGAAGCCAATCCAGCAGACGGAACTTCAGCAGTTCTCACAGAAACAGTCCATCACTTCTGTCGATCACTTTCTCTCTCTGCGTCCGTCACTCTCTCCTCACTGTCCTCCTATTTCGCTCCCATGAATGCCTCTACCCGATTCAATTTCGCTTCTCTCTCCAGTTCCTCCATTTCCACTCTCTAATCTGCCTTTCTGTCTCACTGCCCTCCTGAGGAAGCCTTCTCATTTTGTCTCCCTTCCCTCACTACACTACTTTCCCTCTTCCCACTATAACCCGCTCAGAGTGAACGTTACTGGACTGAGGTGTGACCGGGCCGTCTGTCGTTTTCCAGGGAAAGTCGCCACCCACTGGACAGTAGTGATTAGTTACATCCTGCACAGTAAGTAAAGGCGTATATTAAAGGAAATGGGGCGGTAGGGGGTAGTTGAGCGATGGAACGCTGATGGGACGGTGTGGAGGGAGATTTACTCTGTGTCTGACCCCGGGAGTGTGTGTTGGGACGGTATGGAGGGAGTCTCACTCTGTACATATTTTCTGTGCATCTAACGCATGCGTCTTTCAAGACGCTTCCAATCGTATTTAGAAAACACATCGCACACCGCTTCGGCACATAGGCTGCTCCGGAAATGGGACCAAGGAAGAGTGACTCTCTCTCTCTGCACCGTCCATTACATCCGTCGGAAGTTAGACACAGATTGGGAATACTTTCACACCAGCCTTTCACAAATACCCCCTGTCCTTTGGAATTGAAGATCTCTCCGAACCGTCCGACCACAACCTCGCTGTGTTAGACAGAGTGAAGGTCGCTCTGCACCGTCCCATCAAATAATCCTGTTGTCAGACATACAGAGATGTTCCCAACAGACCTTCCTAAAGCACATTCCGGGGAACAAACACATAATGTAGATCCCGAAACACAGTCCCAGCACAAACAAACCGCTGGGGACAGACACAGAGTGAATCTCCCTCCACCCTGTCCCATCACAGACTCACGGTGCCAGAAGCAGCGTAAATCTCCTATCACACACTCTCTGGGTCAGACTCTGAGTGAATCACCCTCCACACCGTCCCGTCACATACCCCCGGGATCAGACACAGAGTGAATCTCCCTCTACATCGTCCCGTCACACACTCCGGGGGTCAGACTGAGAGTGAATCTCCCTATTCACCATTCCATCATACTCTCCCGATGTGAGACACAGAGTGAAACTCCCTCCACACCGTCACATCAGACATTACGGGGTCAGAAAGAGGTTGATGCCTCCTCCCTCCCTCACTGCCCCTCTCACTTCTCGATGGATACCGTGAGTCCAGTTTTACGCTCTGCATTTTCATGTAAGTCTCACTGTGTAAGTCCATCCTGTCGAGGATCCTCTGCTTCTCTGAGCTCAGCGAGACACAAAATCACCAGAAGAGCAGCTGAGAAAGGGAGGGACGGACAGCAGGAGGGGAGGAAGTACTGGGGAAGAGGGAGATTGAGGGTGTAAGAGGCTTTTGTCCACACCGATGAGATTGGCTGGAAGGAAATTAGAGATGGCGTGGAGAATCCCATGCAGGCTGGAGTGAGGGGAAGGATAAGGCTTGGCAAAGTGAGACGTGGAATACTGGGGTGAGAAAGGGGGGAAGTAGGGAGAGATAGGGGGTATTCCTGTAGAGAAATTAGGGGAGAGAGTAAGAAAATTGAGGGCGAGCTGACTGGGGAAAGATGGAGAGAGACAGAGGGAGAGAGAGACACGGTCAGGGAGGGGCTAAGGAAGAGAGGGATGCAGGGAAGGGGCGATTGAGGTTGAAGGAATATGGAATTTGGAGGAAGAAATGGGGAGAGAAAGGAAAGGAACAGGGGGAAGGGTGAGGAATGACGAGCAAAGACGGACGGATATATTTTCACACATTCAGAGCCTTTATTGTCTGAAAGGTTTACAACGAATACCCCACCCCAACCCCAACCTCCAGTTGATTCTTGGTTTGAGCGTCATTACTCCCATTGCTCAGCTTATCGCCGGGGCTTCAGACCCTCTGTGCTCTGGAAACCACGGCCCCGGGACAACACGCAACACCCTCCGAAGTAAGCAAGCCCCCTCCCTCCGAGAGGACGTCTGAACAATAGATTGACATTTTTAGACAGTGTAGAAAAAAGATACCTGTCATTTAGATATGAAGTTTACAGGAAACCAGCACGTTGCCTAAGGTTTGAATCTCTTCACCCATTGGAACATAAGTTGGGGGTTGTCAGCATTTCAGAGAAGTATTGAAAGCGTGCGGCTACACTGACTGGGCCGGCATACAGACAGCAAAAATAAAAATAGCAGTGAAGCCAATCCAGCAGACGGAACTTCAGCAGTTCTCAGAGAAACAGTCCATCACTTCTGTCGATCACTTTCTCTCTCTGCGTCCGTCACTCTCTCCTCACTGTCCTCCTATTTCGCTCCCATGAATGCCGCTACCCTATTCAATTTCGCTTCTTTCTCCAGCTCACTCTTTTTTCCTCCATTTCCACTCTCTAATCTGCCTTTCTGTCTCGCTGCCCTCCTCACTAAGCCTTCTCATTTTGTCTCCCTTCCCTCTCTACCCTACTTTCCCTCTTCCCACTATCACCCGCTCACAGTGAACGTTACCGGACTGAAGTGTGACCGGGCCGTCTATCGTTTTCCAGGGAAAGCCGCCGCCCACTGGACAGTGGTGATTAGATACATCCTGCACAGTAAGTAAAGGGGTATATTAAAGGAAATGGGGCGGTAGGATAGTAGCTTAGGGGGTAGTTGAGCGATGGGACGCTGATGGGACGGTGTGGAGGGAGATTCACTCTGTGTCTGACCCCGGGAGTGTGTGTTGGGACGGTGTGGAGGGAGTCTCACTCTGTGTCTGACCCCGGGAGTGTGTGATGGGACGGTATGGAGGGAGTCTCAATCTGTATATATTTTCTGTGCATCTAACGCATGCGTCTTTCAAGACGCTTCCAATCGTAGTTAGAAAACACATCACACACCGTTTCGGCACATAGGCTGCTCCGGAAATGGGACCAAGGAAGAGTGACTCTCTCTCTGCACCATCCATTACATCCGACGGAAGTTAGACACAGATTGGAAATACTTTCACAACAGTCTTTCACAAATACCCCCCTGTCCTTTGGAATTGAAGATCTCTCCGAACCGTCCGACCACAGCCTCGCCGTGTTAGACAGAGTGAAGCTCGCTCTGCATCGTCCCATCAAATAATCCTGTTGTCAGACATACAGAGATGTTCCCAACACGCCTTACTAAAGCACATTCCGGGGAACAAACACATAGTGCAGATCCCAAAACACAGTCCCAGCACATAGAAACACCAGGGGACCGATACAGAGTGAATCTCCCTCCACCCCGTCCCATCACAGACTCACGGTGCCAGAAGCAGCGTGAATCTCCCATCACACACTCTCAGCGTCAGACTCTGAATGAACCTCCCTCCACACCGTCCCGTCACACACCCCCGGGGTCAGACACTGAGTGAATCTCCCTACTCACCGTTCCATCATACTCTCCCGAGGTGAGACACAGAGTGAATCTCCCTCTACCCCGTCACATCAGACTTTACGGGGCAGGAAAGAGATTGATGCCTCCTCCCTCCCTCACTACCGCTCACACTTCTCGATGGATACAGTGAGTCCGGTTTAACGCGCTGCATTTTCAAGTAAGTCTCACTGTCGTCCATCCTGTCGAAAGATCCTCTGCTTCTCTGAGCTCAGCGAGACAAAAATTCACCAGATGAGCAGCTGATAAAGGGAGGGACAGACAGCAGGGGGAGGAAGTACTGAGGAAGAGGGAGATTGAGGGTGTAAGAGGCGTGGAGAATCACATGCAGTCTGGAGTGAGGGGAAGGATACGTCTTTGCAAAGTGAGACGTGGAATACTGGGGTGAGAAAGGGGGGAAGTAGGGAGAGATATGGGGTATTCCTGTGGAGAAATTAGGGGAGTGTGTAAGAAAAGTGAGGGCGAGCTGACTGGGGAAAGCAGGAGAGAAACAGAGATAGAGAGACACGGTTAGGGAGGGGCTAAGGAAGCGAGGGGTGCAGGGAAGGGGCGATTGATGTTGAAGGAAGATGAAATTTGGAGTTACACAGGAAGGGAAGAAAGGAGAGAGAAAGGAATGGAAGAGGGGAGAGGGTGAGGGATGACGAGTGAACAGGTAGGCAAAGACGGACGGATATATTTTCACACTTTCAGAGCCTTTGTTGTGGGAGAGTTTACAACGAATACCCCACCCCAACCCCAACCTCCAGCTCATTCCTGGTTTGTGCGTCATTACTCCCATTGCTCTGCTTATCGCCGGGGCTTAAGACCCTCTGTGCTCTGGAAAAGTCCGCGTCAACCCGTAACTCCCTCCGAAGTAAGCGAGCCCCCTCCCTCCGAGAGGACGTCCGTACAATAGATTGTCATTTTTAGAAAGTGCAGAAAAATAAACCTTACATTTAGACATTGAAGTTTACAGGAAACCACCCCGGTGCCTGAGGTTTGACTCTCTTCACCCATTGGAACATAAGTTGGGGGTTGTCAGCATTTCAGAGAAGTATTGAAAGCGTGCGGCTACACTGACTGGGCCGGAATACAGGCAGGAAAAATAAAAATAGCAGTGACGTCAGCCCAACAGACGGAACTTCAGCAGTTCTCACAGAAACACTCCATCACTTCTGTCTTTTCCTTTCTCTCTCTGCGTCCGTCACTCTCTCCTCTCTATCCTCCTATTTCGCTCCCATGAATGCCTCTACCCGATTCAAATTCGCTTCTCTCTCCAGATCTCTCTTTTTTTCCTCCACTTCCACTCTCAGCTCTGCCTTTCTATCTCACTGCCCTCCTCACTAAGCCTTCTCATTTTGTCTCCCTTCCCGCTCTACCCCACTTTCCCTCTTCCAACTATCACCCGCTCACAGTGAACGTTACTGGACTGAAGTGTGACCGGGCCGTCTGTCGTTTTCCAGGGAAAGCCGCCGCCCATTGGACAGTAGTGATTAGTTACATCCTGCACAGTCAGTGAAAGGGTACATTAAAGGAAATGGGGCGGTAGGATAGTAGCTAAGGGGGTAGTTGAGCGATGGGACGCTGAAGGGCCGATGTGGAGGGAGATTCACACTGTGTCTGACCCCGTGTGTGTGTTATTGGACGGTGTGGAGAGAGATTCACTCTGAGTCTGACCCCGGGAATGTTTGAAGGGACGGTGTGGAAGGAGATTCGCTCTGTGTCTGAGCCCGGGAGGGTGGGATGGGACGGTATGGAGGGAGTCTCACTCTGTGTCTGAACCCGGGAATGTCTGATTGGACGGTGTGGAGGGAGATTCTCTCTGTGTCTGACCCCGGGAGTGTGTATTGGACGGTATGAAGGGAGTCTCACTCCGTATATATTTTCTGTGCATCTGACACATGCCACTTTCAAGACGCTTCCAGTCATAGTTAGAAAACACATCGCACATCGCTTCGGCACATAGCCTGCTACGGAAATGTGACCGAGGAACAGTGACTCTCTCTCTCTGCACCTTCCATTACATCCGTCGGAATACAGACACAGAATGGGAATCCTTTCACACCAGACCTTCACAAATACCCCCTTGTCCTTTGTAATTGAAGTTCTCTCCGAACCGTCCGACCACAGACTCGCCGGGTTAGACAGAGTGAAGCTCGCTCTGCACCGTTCCATCAAATAATCCTGTTGTCAGTCATACAGAGATGTTTCCAACACACCTTCCTAAAGCACATTCCGGGGAACAAAGACATAGTGTAGATCCCAAAACACAGTCCCAGCACATACAAACGCCTGGGGACAGGCTCTGTGTGAATCTCCCTCCACACTGTCCCGTCACACACTCCCGGGTTCAGACGAACAGTGAATCTCCCTTCACCCCGTCCTATCACACACTCCCGGGGTCAGACATGAGAGAATCTCCCGCCCCGCCGTCCCATCACACACACCCGGTGTCAGACACCGATTGAATCTCCCTCCACACCGTCCCATCACACACTCCAAGGGTCAAGCACAGAGTGAATCTCCCTCCTCACCGTCCCATCACCCACTCTCGAGGTCAGACACAGAGTGAATCTCCTTCCACACCGTCCAATCACACTCTTCCGGTGTGAGACACATAGTGAATCTTTCTCCACATCGTCCGATCACACACTCCCGGGATCACACACAGTGAGAAGCTACCTGCACGCTGTTCCATCACACCCTCCCGGGTATGGGCAGAGAATGATTTTGCGACCACACTCTCCCAACACAGGCTCCCGGGTTCAAACATAGGGAAGTTCCCTCCGCACTTTCCGATTACACAATCTCAGGGTCAGCTCACACCACCGTCTCCCGGGGTGAGACAGAGAACCATCATAGAACCGAGAACATAGAATAGTTCAGCACATTATATTCCCTTCGGCCAATAATGTTGTGCTTCCCGTCAAACCCTGCATCACATATAACCACCCACCTTAAATCCATCCATATACGCGTCTAGCAGTATTTACACTTAACTAGTAACTCACTGACTCAGGCAGTGCATTCCCCGCACCAAGCACTCTCTGAGTGAAAAACATCCCTCTAATATCGCCCTTGAACTTCCCTCCCGTTACCATAAAGACATGTCCTCTTGTACTGAGCAGTGGTGCCCCGGGGAAGAGGCGCTGGCTATCCAGTCTGTCTATTCCTTTCATACCTGGTACACCTCTATCATGTCTCCTCTCATCCTCCTTTTCTCCAAAGAGAAAAGACCTAGCTCCCTTAATCTCTAATCATAATGCCTTCTCCCTAAACCTGGCAGCATCCTGGTACATCCCCTTTGTACCCTTTCCAATGCTTCCACATCCTTCCTATAGTGAGGCGACCAGAATTGGACACAGTACTCCAAAGGCAACACGAGTGAATCTGCAGATGCTTGAAACAAATAAAAACACAAAAATGCTGGCAGAACTCAACAGGCCAGACAGCATCAATGGGAGGAGGTTGTGACGATGTTTCGGACCGAAACCCTTCATCATGGTTTCAGCCCGAAACGTCGTTACTACTTCCTCCCATAGATGTTGTCTGGCCTCCGAAGTTCTGCCAGCATTTTGTGTTTTTAACCATGCTCCAAGTGTGGCTTAACCAGAGTTTTATAAGGCTACATCATTACATCGTGTCCCTTAAACTCTATCCTTCGACTTATGAAAGCTAACACCCCATAAGCATTCTTAACTACCCTATCAATCTGAGAGTCAACTTTCAGGGATCTGCGGGCATGTACCCCCATATCCCTCTTCTCCTCCACACTACCAAGTACCCTCCCAATTACTTTGGAGTTTGACCTTCCAAAAGTGTACCACCTCACGCTTCTCCGGTTTGAACTCCATCTGCCGGATCTCAGCCAACTTCTGCATCAATGTCTCTCTTCAGTCTTCGACAATCCTCTACACTATCTACAACACCACCAACCTTTGTGTTGTCTGCAAACTTAACAACCCAACCTTCTACCCCCACATCCGGGTCGTTAATAAGAATCACAAAAAGTAGAGGTCCGAGAATAGATCCTTGTGGGACACTACTAGTCAGAACACTCCAATCTGAAAGGACTCCCACCACCCCAACCCTCGGCCTTCTACATGCAAGCCAATTCTAAATCCACCTGGCCAAACTTCCCTGGATCCTGTGCCTTCTGACTTTCTGAATAAGCCTACCATCTGGAACCTTGTCAAAAGCCTTACTAAAATCCATTTTGATCACATCCACTGCACTAACTTCATCTATATGCCTGGTCATCTCCTCAAAGAACTCTATCGGGCTTGGTAGGCACGATCTGCCCTTCACAAAGCCATGTTGACCGTCCCTGATCAGACCATGATTCTCTAAATGCCCATAGATCCTTTCTCTAAGAATCTTTTCCAACAGCTTTCTCACCTCAGACGTAAGGCTCACTGGTTTATAATTACCCGGACTATCCCTACCACCCTTATTGAAGAACGGGACAACATTCGCCTCCCTCCGATCGCCCGGTACCATTACAACAAGGACATAGAAATCCTAGCGAGAGGCTCAAAAATCTCTTCCCTCGCCTCGTGGAGCTGCCTGTAGAATATGCTGTCAGGCCCCGGGGACTTATCTGTCCTAATTTATTTTAAAAACTCCAACACCTCTTCTCCCTTAATATCAACATGCTCCAGAACATCAAACTCACTGAGATTGTCCTCACCGTCATCAATTTCCCTCTCATTAGGGAATTCCGAAGAGGAGTATTCATTGAGGACTTCGCTCAGTTTCTCAGCCACCAGGCACATCTTCCCGCTTTTATCTATTATCGGTCGTACCTTTACTCCTGTCATCCTTTTGTTCTTCACATAATTGAAGAATGCCTTGATATTTTCCTAGACCCTACTCGCCAAGGCCTACTCAGCCCCTTCTTAAGCTCCTTTCTTGCTTCCTTATATTCCTTGTTTCCTAAACCTCATGTATGTTGCCTTCTTCCAGCTGGATCGATTTTCCACTCCACCTGTCACCCATTGTTCCTTTATCCTACCATTCTTTATTTTCCTCACAGGGACAAATTTATCCCTAACATCCTGCCGAAGGTCCTTAAACATCGACCACATGCCCATAGTACATTTCCTTGCGAAACCATCATCCCCATTCGTGTCCGCGTTCCAGCCTTGTGGCCTCATCATTTGCCCTTGCCCAATTAAAATACATTCCTGTCCTCTCTGATTCTATCCTTTTCCGTGATAATGCGAAAGGCCATGGATCGATCACTGTCCCCCAGATGCTCACCCACTGACAGATCTGTGACCTGACCCGGTTCGTTACCTAATTCAAGATCTAGTACGGCATTCACCCTAGTCGGCCTGTTAACATGCTGTGACAGGAATCCATCCTGGAAACATTTAACAGACTCTGGCCCATCTAAACCATCGAAACTAATCAAGTGCCAAATAATATTAGGGAAGATAAAGTCCCCCATGATAATAACCCTGTTATTTTTGCACCTTTTCAAAATCTGCCTCAAAATCTGTTCCTCGGTATCTCTGCCGCTTCCAGGCCTATAGAATACTCCCTGTAGAGTAACCGCTTCCTTCATGTTCCTGACTTCTACCCAAACTGTCTCAAAAGAGGATCCTGCTACATTATCCACACTATCTGCACCTGTAATAGTATCCCTGACTGGTAATGCCACCCCTCCTCCCCATTCACCCCCTCTCTATCCCTTTTAGGGATAAATCATGCAGTCCTAGTTTCAGATACAGAGTGGAGTTCACAGCACCACGTCCCATCATACACTGCCGTGGTCAGACTCAGAATGATGCTCTCTCCACAGCGTCCCAACGCACACTCCCGGGGTCAGAAACGCAGTGAAGCTCCCTCCGCTTTTGTTGTTATCAGCCAACATTGCCTGTATGGGAATAGAAGTATCCCCTCCTCAATGTTCTTTCCATTTAGAGTAATATGATGGGCTTCGACAACATATCACAACTCTCAACTGTGCTGCAAAATAATTATCTCTTAGAGAATGTAGGCCCCATCCCCCACTTTCACTACGAACTCTATACCTTTTTGAGACGAACTTTAGTCGTTCTACCTTGCAAAATATAGCTTGACAACATTTTGTTCCATTCATTTAATTGATATTGATTAATCTCTATTGGTAGGATCTGAAAGAGATATACTTGTCTGGGCAGTATATTAACTTTAAAAGATTCAATCCTTGAACAGAGACTTAAAATCTAAATCGCTTCCATCTTGTTATATCTTCCTTAATTTTTATATATGTATAGATTGATAATTGCATTAGGATAATTTTGCCAGAACTTTTGGCATAATGATGCCAAATATTCGAACGACTCTGTTTGGATATTTAATTTCAATTTCTCCTGCTGTGCTATATTTTACGAAAGCAATTGATTTTTTTTTAATCTATGTTGATCTTGCATCCGGATAATTGACCACATTGTTCAAAGTATTCCATCAATTTAAATAAAGAGTATGTTGGGTGCCCGAGATAGATCAAGATGTCATCCACGTAACAAGCCAATTTCTACTCTTTTCCTCTAATAGTAATTCCCCTGATATCTTCATTTTGTCTGATGTATTGAGCTAACGGTTCCAGATATAACGTGTAGCTTTGCGGTGACCATGCACAACCCTGCCTTGTAGCCCTTTCTATGGTAAGACTATTTGATAAATATCGTTTGATTTTAATCCTCGCAGTAGGGCTGTCATATCGTGCCTGGATAGTTTTAATAATTGTGTCATTGAAACCAAATCTATATAAAACTCCCTAAAGAAAATTCCAATTAAGCGAATCAAATGCGTTTTCAGCGTCCACGATTATCACTATTGATTCGAATTCAGTGTTTTTGTATATGATCCATAATGTGAAATGTCCTTCGTATATTGTCTGGTGTCTAGCGCTGTTGAAAAAAAACTGTCTGATCGTCATGTATCAGTATGGGTAGAAACTCTTCTAATCGTTTGGTCATGATGTAGATAAATATCCTATGATCTCCATTAAGAACGGATATTAATGTAAATGACCCGCATTCCATTTTATCCTTCCGGTATAGCTGAGATTATCGCTTCCTTCCAAATGGGTGGCATCTGTGCCTTTTTAGAGCCCAGTTTAGTGTGGGGAGTAAAGCGGGAAATAACTCATTTTCAAATACTTTGTACCACTCTGCCGTATACCCATCTGATCCTGGTGACTTGGTTAATTTAAGCCTACTAACTGCAGCTTTTAATTCAATTTCAGTTATGTCATCAGTTATTGTTCTATTTTGTTCTTCGCTTAAAGTGGTTAACTCCAGAGAAGCCAGAAAGGTGTCAATTTGTGTTATCCTTCCCCTTGGAACTTATAGAGTTTTTTAAAGCAGATCAAAAGCTTCTTGAATTTCACTTAGATTGCTTTTAATCATTTTTGTTCATGAATCCCTAATACTATGGTTTGTATTTTCTGATATCATTTTATTATGTTTCCCCGCCAGTACTTTCCTAGAATTAGATCCATTTTCATAACGTCACTGGTTCAGGAACATTATTATTTCTTGATTTCTTGCGTAGCCAAACTATTAATATATATATATATATATTTTCAATTAACGTATCCTGTGCCAAATTCACATTGTTTTTTCTAGCTCCTTCAGCACGTTTCGCAATTTCTCTAATAGTTTAATCCTTATTATTTTTCTTATATGAATATATCGCTATAATTTCCCCTCTTAAAACAGCCTTCAGAGTATCCCATAGAATGGAAGTTTAAACATATCCATTATCACTGAATTCCAAGAAAAGTCCAATTTATTTTTTTAATTTGTTCCTTAAAATAGAGATCATTAAGTAGAGTTGAATTTAGTTTACAAATAGTATTCTTTAGTTGTAGGTCAAAATCAAAAGATAAATATAGAGGTGCATGGTCACTTACATCTATTGTCCCAAATCCACAGGCGTTTATTTTGTCTTTGTCTTTTCCAAATGTTATGGAATTGTCTATTCTTCTACAGACAGAATGGTTAGCAGAATAATGAGGATAACCCCTTCTGTTGTGGGAGAAGTTCCCTCCATATAAAAATTAGACCAAAATCATTAAAATATGTATTAACTTTCTTATGTAAAGATTTTAGACAACAGACAATATACAATAGGTGCAGAAGTAGACTATCCGGCCCTTCGAGACTGCACCGCCATTTTGAGATAATCGCTGATCAATTCCTATCAATACACGGTTCCTGCCTTGTCCCCAAATCCCTTGATTCCCCTCTCCATAAGATACCTATCTAGCCCCTTCTTGAAAGCATCCAGAGAATCGGACTCCACGACCTTCCGAGGCAGTGCATTCCAGACCCCCACAGCTCTCTGGGAGAAGAAGATTTTCCTTAACTCTGTCCTAAATGACCTATCCCTTATTCCCAAACCATGCCCTCTGGAACTGGACTCTCCCAGCATCTGGAACATATTTCCTGCCTCTATCTTGTCCAAACCCTTTATAATCTTATATGTTTCAATCAGATCCCCTCTCAATCTCCTTAATTCCAGCGTGTACAAGCCCAGTCTCTCTAACCTCTCTGCTTTAGACAGACCAGACATCCCAGGAATTAACCTCGTGAATCTATGCTGCACTTCCTCTACAGCCAAGATGACTTTCCATAACCCTGGAGAACAAAACTGTACACAATACTCCAGGTTTGGTCTCACCAGGGCACTGTACAAATGCATGAGTATTTCCTTGCTCTTGCACTCAATTCCCTTTGTAATAAAGGCCAACATTTCATTAGCCTTCTTCACTGCCTGCTGCATTTGTTCATTCACCTTGAGTGACTGATGAACAAGGAATCCGAAATCTCTTTGTATTACTCCCTTACCCAACTCTATACCGTTCAGATAATAATCTGCCATCCTGTTCTTACTCCCAAAATGGATAACCTCACACTTATTTACATTAAACGCCATCTGCCAAGTATCTGCCCACTCACCCAGCCTATCCAAGTCACCCTGAATTCTCCAAACATCCTCATCACATGTCACACTGCCACCCTGCTTAGTATCATCAGCTAATTTGCTGATGTTATTTTCTATGCCTTCATCCAAATCGTTAAAGTAAATGGTAAACAGCTGTGGTCCCAATACCGAGCCGTGTGGCCCCCCACTAGTCACCACCTGCCATTCCGAGAAACACCCATTCACCGCTACCCTTTGCTTTCTATCTACAAACCAGTTTTCTATCCATCTCAATGCCTTCTCCGCGATGCCCTGAGCTTTGATTTTACCCACCAATTTTCTATGTGGGACGTTATCAAATGCCTTCTGAAATCGAGGTACACTACATCTACTGGATCTCCCCCGTCTAACATCCTGGTTACATCCTCGAAAAGCTCCATCAGATTAGTCAATCATGATTTACCCTTGGTAAATCCATGCTGGCTCGGCCCAATGCTACCACTGCTACCTAGATTTGCCACTATTTCATCCTTAATAATGGACTCTAGCATATTTCCCACCACCGATGTCAGGCTGACATGTCGATAGTTCTCTGTTTGCTCCCTCCCTACTTTCTTAAAAAGTGGGATAACATTAGCCATTCTCCAATCCTCAGGAACTGATCCTGAATCTAAGGAACATTGGAAAATGATTACCAATGCATCCGCAATTTCCAGAGCCACCTCCCTTAGTACCCTAGCGTGCAGACCATCTGGACCTGGGGATTTGTCAGCCTTCAGTCCCATCACTCTTCTCATCACCGTTTCCTTCCGAATGTCAATCTGTTTCATTTCATCTGTTACCCTATGTCCTTGGCCCATCCATACATCTGGGAGATTGCTTGTGTCTTCCTTAGTGAAAACAGATCTAAAGTATTCATTAAATTCTTCTGCCATTTCTCTGTTTCCCATAACAATTTCACCGAATTCATTCCTCAAGGGCCCAACATTGTTCTTAACTATCTTCTTCCTCTTCACATACCTAAAAATGCTTTTGCTATCTTCCTTTATAGTCCTGGCTAGCTTGCGTTGGTACCTCATTTTTTCTCCCCGTATTGTCTTTTTAGTTAAGTTCTGCTGTTCATTAAAAACTTCCCAAACATCTGCCCTCCCACTCACCTTAGCTCTGTCATATTTCCTTTTTCTTAATGCTATTCAGTCTCTGACTTCCTTTGTCAACCACTGAGGCCCCTTTCCCCCCTTTGAATCCTTCATTCTCTGGGGGATGAACTGATTTTGCACCTTGTGCATTATTCCCAAGAGTTCCTGCCATTGCTGTTCCACTGTCTTTTCTGCTAGGCTATCCGTCCAGTCAACTTTGGCCAGCTCCTCCCTCATGGCTCCGTAGTTTCCCTTGTTCATCTGCAACACTAACACCTCCGATCTGCCCTTATCCTTCTGAAATTGCAGATAAAAGCTTATCATATTATGATCACGACCTCCTAATGGCTCCTTTACTGCAAGATCACTTATCAAATGCTGTTCATCACCTAACAGTAAATCCAGAATACTTCGGCTCTCGTACAAGCTGTTCCAAGAATGCATCCCTTAGGCACTCTACAAACTCCCTACCCTGTGGTCCAGCACCAACCTGATTCTTCCAGTTCACCTGCATGTTGAAATCCCCCATAACTACTACGACATTACCATTGCCACATGCCAATGTTAACTCCCTATTCAGCTTGCACCCAATATCCATGCTACTGTTTTGTGGCCTGTGGACAACACCCGTTTGGGTACTTTTGCCCTTACTGTTCCTCAGTTCTAACCACACAGACTCTACTTCTCCTGACCCTATGTCCCACCTTGCAAAGGACTGAATCTCATTCCTCACCAACAGGGCCACCTCATCCCCTCTGCCCACATTTCTGTCCCTACGGTAGCACGTATACACTTGGACATTCATTTCCCAGGTCTGATCTCCCTGTAGCCATGTCTCCGTTATCCCAACAACATCATAGTTACACATTCGCAAGTGGTCTTCAAGCTCATCCGCCTTATTCCTGACACTTCGTGCATTCAGATATAGAATTTTTAACCCATTTCTCCTCTCTCTGTTTGAATCGCTGCCTATTCTGCTTAACCCAGCTCCCCGAACTCCTATCGGGCTATACGCCCCTAGAATTTTGTTGTCCTTCCTACATTTACTTATTCTTGCAAAACATTTAACTCCATGTTCCGTCAGACCATCCCTTTGTACACGTGTCCTCCTTTTCACTTGTTCCGCCCCAACTTCCTCTACTACACACTTAATATTCCGGAACCGTGTAGTCCCCATCTTTCCTTAATTCATCCGCTCGCTATCCTCTCTCACATTCTGGATCCCCGCCCCCTGCAAATTTAGTTTAAACACCCCCAAGAAGCTGTAGCAAAGTTCTCTGCAAGTATGTTAGTGCCTCTCCAGTTCAGTTGTTTCATTGTTTTTTCTATTGGAAGAGCCAACCTTTGCTTGAAATCGTTAAGACTCCCCCACATATCAGGAGACCTTTTATTTCCATTATCATAATATTATAATTTTTTGAAGGGAAGTAATAACACTTCCCGCTAGTGCGTATATATTCAATAGAGTAACTGAATTTGCGTCTATATTCCCCCTTACCAGAATATATCTGCACACCTTATCTTCCATTTCGAATATCCTTTTTAAAATTTACCTTGCTTGAGATAAGAATACCAACTCCTCTCCTGTGTCCTGATTTATTTGAGGAGAAAAACAAATTAATGAAGCCCATTCTCTTTGGTTTTTCCATGCTCATTCTCATCTAAGTCTGCCTCCTGTAAATACTGGCTTGTTCTTCCCTCATTTAGTAGAGACTTTTGTTTCGTTTGATTGGATCTAACAGCGAAATTGACATGAAAACAAATAATTTTTACTTTGTCCTTATCCAAGTGTATTTACCAGTCAATATATCATGGAAATTAGCAGAATAATATTTAATCTGTCTACTCCCAGAGCAAATCAGAACAATGAAACGCGAGTAATGAGAAAAAGACAACGAAGGTGCGATTCCCAGGCTGAGATCTCTAGGAGATAACCCTGGGTGAGCAAGAGGAAACGTCTAGCTGTGGGGGCTAACCCCACCTACCTGTGAGTTAAGCGCCCCCATTGCAATACCCATGAATGTAAGGGAACAAAACTTTGGCACATGGTGCGAGCAGAATCATCTGCAGCTTAATGTGAAAAAGACTAAGGAGCTGCTGGTGGACCTAAGGAGGGCTAAGTCATTGGTTACCCCTATTTCCATCCAAAGGGTCAGTGTGGACCTGGTGGAGGATTACAAATACCTGGGGATACGAATTGACAATAAACTGGACTGGTCAAATAACACTGAGGCTGTATGCAAGAAGGGGCAGAGCCCTCTCTACTTCCTGAGCAGACTGAGGTCCTTTAATATCTGCCGGACAATGCTGAGGATGTTCTACGAGTCTGTGGTGGCCACTGCTATCATGTTTGCTGTTGTGTGCTGGGGCAGCAGGCTGAGGGTAGGAGACACCAACAGGATCAACAAGCACATTCGCAAGGCCAGTGATGTTGTGGGGGTGGATCTGGCCTCTCTGACGGTGGAGTCTGAAGAGAGGACGCCGTCGAAGTTGCATGCCATCTTGAGAAAATGACTCCCATCCACTCCATAATGTAATGGTTAGGCACAGGAGTACATTCAGCCAGAGACTCATTCCACCGAGATGTAACACTGAGAGTCACAGGAAGTCATTCCTGCCTGTGGCCATCAAACGTTACAACTCCTCCCTCGGAGTGTCAGACACCCTGAGCCAACAGCCTGGTCCTGGACGTCTTTCTACTTGGCATGATTTACTTAATACTATTTAATTATTTTTGGTTTTATTTTGTTATATTTCTGCTCTATTCCTGGCCCGTGCAACTGTAAATAAACCTGATTTCCCTTTGGATCAGTAAAGTATGTCTGTCTGTCTGTCTATGTCCATTACACAGAAAAGATTTCCCTATGAATTCTTCCTATATATATATAAAATTCGCCATATAATAATTATTTCAGATAGGTATTGCACAATCTATTTTTGCGTCCGTTTATCTTATCAACATATTTAAAGTTATCCAAACCTCAGTAACCCCCTCTGGAGGGGGTGAGGGCTGTCTCCGGAAAACTCCCAGTCTCTTCCTGATCTACTTCTCTCGTCCTCCTCCCGTCCCCTGCTTTCTCGATGCTCTCACTATTCCCCAAGCAGAGCGGGAGAGCTACCCGGTTTGATCACGCTGGCGGGCAACCCTCTGTCCTTCATGTCTGTAGTCGCCTCTTCCACTGACTGATACACGTTGATTCCTCTTCATAAAACACTCGTTTAGCAGGGTAGGGAGATTAGAATCTAGTCTTTCCTCGCTTTAATATTCGCTTTACTTCGGAGTATTCTTTCCGTCTCTGCAGGACCACCCCGGGGAGTAGTCTGATCGAAATACATTAACTTCCCGTCCAAGAGCGCACATTCCTTTCCCCAGGCCCTTCGTAGAATCTCCGCCTTGGAATAGCATCGAAGGGATCTAATTACTACTAAGCGTGTCTTCTCTTCTCTGTCTCCGGTGATCCTCGGGAGGAACGCACGGTGCGCTCTCTCAGTTTCAAGCTCCACAGTCGAAGGAATCTCCAGCGCGTACTTCAGCAACATTCGTCCAAACTTCATCATAGACAAACCCTCCGCTCCTTCGGGAACATTGCATATCCTGATATTTCTCCGCCCTGATTGTCCCCCACCCCCCCCCCCCCGGTCAAGCAGTTTACTTTCTTGCTGATTTAATATTTTTATCGTCTTACTTAGTATCTGTTCCACATTTTGCCCGCGATCTTCCCCGACTCAATTCGTGTCTCACCCACCGCTATTTTTGACTGACGTTTCCAGCTCTGACTTGATATAGTTTAGTTGCTGTTTTATATCTTTTTGGAATCCCGTATCGCTTCAAGAACTTTTATCATTTTCGCCTGAACGAGGCCCATAGTCAGCCTCGCTACCGCGATTTCGGTGAGGAGATCCGCTCGCTGCACGCCTCTCGTCCATAGGCTCCGCAAGGACGCTTTTTTAAAATCTCCATTCATTTTCCCCATTCTTGCCCCCTTATCAATTCAGATATTTTGGAAAGATATGACATTTGATGGATTAACAGAGCAAAATATGCGTTTTTTTTTTCCGGAGGAGCTGTTGACTAAAGCCGCCATTCTGGACGATGACGTCACCGGAAGCGCGTGTGCGGATTTAAACTAATTTTCTCGCAGACACACAGAGGAGACGCACAGAGGCTGGTGACGAAAGAGTCACTGAATGAGCACTTCGAGTGCCCACGAGGGTGGGCTGAGAATCTGTCTAGAGAGATCGATCAGGGGCTATGACAGTGTGTTTTACGGTCGCCCTGTGGGAACTACCGGTGTGTCTAACTCTCTCCCGAGTTGATAGTTTTACCACTTGAGGACAGTACCTTTAGTGCAGTCACATTTGGCTGACTTGAAGGATTGAAAGTTGTGAACAGCAAAATAGGACTCCAGGTGTGTTCTATTGCTGTTGACTCTTTTACATGGTTGCGTGTGTGTAACACATTCATGCGGAAAGATAGGGAGACAGTGACGAATGCAGAGAGCGAACGGGATGGACAGTAGGTAATGGGGTTTGGCTGACAGACCTCCTGAACTCCGTCTGTTGGTCTGCCGTCCCGCTATTTTTTACTGTGTTGATGTGGAACCAGTCACTGTACAGATCAGCGCGCATTGGTTTCCTGTAAACTTCAATATCCCAACAGCCATTTTCGGTGTTAAACACAGCATACTCTGAAAAGGGTAATTTGTTTTCCGCGACTTCTACAGGTGTAAATTTAGTGCAAATGTGTGTGTGTGTGTGAGAGAGAGATATGGGGGAAGTGCGAGTGAGAGAGGAAAGAGAGAGAGAGAGAGAGAGAGAGAGAGAGAGAGAGAGCGAGAGAGAGAGAGAGAGAGAGAGAGAGAGAGAGAGAGAGAGAGAGAGAGAGAGAGTGAGAGAGGGAGTGAGAGAGAGAGAGACTGAGAGGAGTTGTTCATTTCACTCGGGGGGAGGGGGCTGGCTTGCTTCGTTGTGTATTGTGTGATTGTCCCTGGGGCAGTGTTTTCCCGCAGAAAGAAGGTCTGAATCCCCGGCGAAGTGCAGAGAAGTGAGAGGGTACGACGATCAAACCAGGAACCAACCGCGTGTGGATGGGTGTCGAGGGGATACAATTCTCCGGGACAATAGAGTTCCGCATGAGTGACACATATCCCGCAGTCTTTCACTCTTTCTCGACTCATTGAACCCTTCTTTAATCCCCTTCTTCCACACCTTACTGCCTCTCTTCTCTTGCTAGCGCCATCCACCGTCCCTCCCTTACGCCCCTCCACCCTCTCTGTAGCACTCTCTCCTAGTGCTCATACTCTTCGTCCCTGCATGTCCCCCCCTCTCTCTCTCCATTTCTTTCCCCCGTCAGCTCGCACTCTGTTTTCTCTCAACCCAAAATTCTCCTCAAATAACCACTCGCTGTTCTCCCACTCTACACGCATTCTCTCCTATATCTGACCGCTGCACTCTTTATCTCTGCTCATCCTCTCTGCTCCCTGTCACCCATTTCTCTCTCTCCGATCTCCCCCATATTCCCCCATTTTCCCATCCCCTTGTCTCCCCACGCTAACAGTTCCCCCCCCCCCGGATATTCTCATTTCTCGACAACAAACGCTATCAGGCCCTCAATCTTCCTCCTGCCCGGCACCTCCTCTGCCTGTTCTGGGTCTCGCTCTTTATCAGCCCGTCATTTGGTGTTTGTTGGCGTCAGTCAATCTCCACTGTCAACACGGGCTTCCTCTGACAACAGTCGCTTCACCTTTCTGTGCTCAGAGACGGAGATAACCTCGACAGAATGGACGATAGCGAGACTTAAATGATTATGAAGTCCAGCAAAACAGACTCACGGTCTCCTTCCCGAGATAAGGGGGCAGAAAGAGGGAGATTCAGTCTGTCAAATACCCCGGGAGTGAGAGACGGGACGGTGTGAACCTAGCGTCACTCTGTCTGACCCCAGGGGTGTATGATTGGACGGTGTGGAAGGAGATTCACTCTGTGTTTGACCCATGGAATGTTTGATGGGACGGTGTGAAGGGTGATTCACTCTGTGTCCGACCCCGGGAGTGTGTGATGGGACGGTGTGGGGGGAGATTCACTCCGTGTCTGACCCCGGGAGTGTGTGATGGGACGGTGTGGGGAGAGATTCACTCCGTGTCTGACCCCGGGAGTGTGTGATGGGACGGTCTGGAGGGAGATTCAATCTGTGTTTGACCCCTGGATTGTGTGATGGGACGGTGTAGAGGAATAATCACTCCGTGTCTGACCCCGGGAGTGTGTGATGTGACGGTGTGGAGGGAGATTCACTCTGTGTCTGACCCCGGGATTGTGTGATGGGACGGTGTGGAGGGAAATTCACTCTGTGTCTGACCCCGGGGGTGTGTGATGGGACGGTGTGGAGGGAGATTCACTCTGTGTCTGACCCCGGGAGTGTTTGATGGGACCGTGTAGAGGAATAATCACTCTCTACCTGACCACGGGTGTGTGTATTGGGACATTGTGGAGGGAGTCTCACGCTGTGTGTAACCTCGAGAATCCCTAACGCGATGGTGTGGAAGGAAATTCATTGTGTCCGATTCCGGAATTCTGTGATGATTAAGTGTGGACGGAGCAGCACTCTGCGTCCGAACCCTGCCGGGCGTGACGGGATGGAGCGGAGGTAGATTATCCCTAGAGGGTGTGATGGAACGGTATGCAGGGAGCATTGCTCTGCGTCTAACCTTGGGAGTGTGTGATGGGACGGTGTAGAAGGAGCTTTACTCTGATTCTGATCGCGGTGTTTTGTTTTTTTTTTGATTCGCCGATGTGGAAACAAACTTATTATGTGTCTAACGTAGTTTGTAGGTGCTGGGACTGTGACACTGTGTCAGATGCACAGAAGATATATCCACTCCAGATCGAAGCTCCCTGCACTCCATCCCATCTCTCTCCAACCCGCAGATCAAATATTCCTGGGGTCAGTCACAGAGAAAAACTACCTTCACTCCGTCCATCACACATGACTGGGTTCAGACACAGAGTGAATCTCCCCCCACACCGTCCCATCACACATTCCCGGGGTCAGACAGAGGGTGAAACTCCCTCCACACTGTCCCATCACACACTCCCGCGGTCAGGCACAGAGTGAATATCCCTCCACACCGTCCCATCCCACATTCCCGTGGTCAAAAACAGGGTGAATCTCCCTCCAAAACGACCCATCACACACACCCCGCGTCAGAGACAGAGTGAAGCTCCATCCACGCCGTCCCATCACACACTCCCGGGGTCAGACACAGAGTGAATCTCCCTCCACACCGTCCCATCACACACTCCCGGGGTCAGACACAGAGTAAATCTCCCTCCACACCGTCCCATCACACGTTCCGGGGTCAGACACAGGGTCAATCTCCCTCCACACCGTCCCATGACACACTGCCGGGTGTCAGACACAGAGTGAATCTCCCTCCACACCGTCCCATCACACACTCCCAGGGTCAGACACAGAGTGAATCTCCCTCCGTAACGTCCCATCACACACTCCCTGGGTCAGACACTGAGAAAAACTACCTTCACTCCGTCCATCACACATGACTGGGTTCAGACACAAAGGGAATCTCCCCCCACACCGTCCCATCACACATTCCCGGGGTCAGACAGAGGGTGAAACTCCCTCCACACCGTCACATCACACACTCCCGCGGTCAGGCACAGAGTGAATATCCCTCCACACCGTCCCATCCCACATTCCCGTGGTCAAAAACAGGGTGAATCTCCCTCCAAAACGACCCATCACACATTCCCCGCGTCAGAGACAGAGTGAAGCTCCATCCACGCCGTCCCATCACACACTCCCGGGGTCAGACACAGAGTGAATCTCCCTCCACACCGTCCCATCGCACACTCCCGGGGTCAGACACAGAGTAAATCTCCCTCCACACCGTCCCATCACACGTTCCGGGGTCAGACACAGGGTCAATCTCCCTCCACACCGTCCCATGACACACTGCCGGGTGTCAAACACAGAGTGAATCTCCCTCCGTAACGTCCCATCACACACTCCCGGGGTCAGACACAGAGTGAATCTCCCTCCACACCGTCCCATCGCACACTCCCGGGGTCAGACACAGAGTAAATCTCCCGCCACACCGTCCCATCACACACTCACGGGGTCAGACACTGGAACAAGCTCCCTCTACACCGTTGGTGTTAGTTCTGCTCACTTCCACCGGATAGTGATCTCTCGATTCTCAGTTTCACTACGTCTCTCTCTGTACAGGCCTGTCGTGTGGCTTCATACCGCTTCCTCCTGGCGACTGCAAACTGACCTCCCCTCCACAGCTCTCTTTCCCCTGAGTTCTACCTCTGATCTCACACACACTTATTATCTCTGAGACAGACACACTTGGAGACTACGGAAACGCTGAAGTGCTGGTGACTGGTGAGAGGGTGAGAGGGAGTGAGTAGGGAGATTAGCTCTGTGTCTGATCACGGGAGTGTGTGCTGTGCGGAAGCTGCTCTCCGTTTCTGACTCTGTGGAGTGTGCGATGGGGTGTGTGGACGAAGCTACAAATATGTCAAATATGTCGGTCCGCGGAAGTGCTTGTTCGGATGGTGCCGAGGCGCTCTATGTCCTGCCACCCACCCCAATTTCTCTCTCTCTCTCTCTTTCTCTCTCTCTCTCTCGCTCTCTCTCACTCTCTCTCTCTCTCTCACACACACACTCACAGACACACACACACAGACACACACACACACACACACACACACACAAACACACACACACACACACATACACACACACACACACACACACACACACACACACACACACACACACACACACACACACACACACCCACACACACACACACACACACACACACACACCGGCTGCCGCACATCTCTTCCCGTACCAGCGCCCCTTAGTCACTATTCCACACCCCACCATTTAGAAAGCCACCTTTTTCATTCACCTCCCCGCTTATTTGCTGTGGATGTAAGCAAACTCCACTGTCCAGGGGACGTTGCATTTCCCGGGAACGTGACAGACGGCCCGGTCACATTTTACTCAACGTTCAGTGTGAGCGGGAGGGGGTGAGAAGAGGGAAAGTGGGGTAAGGGAAAACTCTAGTGGGTAAAGCACACTCGGGAGTGTGTGAGGGAAAGGGAAGGGAGACAAAATGAGAAGGCTTAGTGAGGAGGACAATGATATAGAAAGGCAGAGGAGAGAGAGGGAGTGGAGGAAAAAGGAGACAGCTGAAGTGGGAAGCGAAATTGATGCGGTTTAGAGGAATTTATGGGAGAGACACAGGGAGAGATTGAGGGGAGAGTGAGGGACGCAGAGAGAAAAAATGATAGACAGAAGGTGATGGAGTTTTTTTGTGTGAACTGCTGAAGTTCCTTCTGTTGGGCTGACGTCGTTGCTATTTTTATTTTTCCTGCCTGTATGCCGGCCCAGTCAGTGTAACCGCACGCTTTCAATACTTCTCTGAAATACTAACAACCCCCAGCTTATGCTCTCATGGGCGAAGATAGTCAATACAGGACAACACTCAGCGTGTGCTGGTTTCCTGTAAACTTCAATATCTAAATGTCAGGTATCTTTTTTCTACACTGTCTAAAAATGTCAGTCTATTGTTCAGACGTCCTCTCGGAGGGAGGGGGCTCGCTTACTTCGGAGAGTATTTCGGGTTGTCCCGGTGCCGTGGTTTCCCGAGCTCAGAGGGTCTGAAGCCCCGGCGATAAGCAGAGCAATGTGAGCGCTGACGGTCAAACCAGGAATCAGCTGGAGTTCGGGGTTGGGGTGGGATATTCGGTGCAAATCGCTCTGACAATAAAGGCTCTGAATGAGTGACAATGAGTCCGTCCTTCCCTCCCTGTTCACTCATCACCCCTCACTCTTCCCCTCTTCCATTCCTTTTCTCTCCCTTCCTCTATTCCTATGTCCCTCCAACTTCCATATTTCATGTCCCTCAATCTCTCCTCCCTCTCTGTAGCTCTTTCTCTCCGCCTTCTCTTCCTTCGCCCCCTCCCTGTCCGTTTCTCTCTCTCTCTCCTCCTGATTTCCCCAGTTAGCTCACCCTCTGTTTTCTCACTCTCTCCTAATTTCTCTGTAGGAATCTACCCTCTATATTTCGAATCTTCTCTCTCCCCACCTCTCGCCATCCTCGTATTTATTTCGCTCCCACTTTCTGACCCAGTATAGCAGGTCTCTCTTTTCCGCCAAATCCTAACCTCCCTCTCACCCCTCCCTTTGTTTCTCCGCACTCTCACTACTCCCCCTCCAGCCCCTCTCAACGGTCCAGACCAACTTTCACACCCTCAATCTCCTTCTTCCCCAGCTCTTCTTCCCTCTGCTCACGTCTCCTCTTTTTTATCAGGCGCACATCTGGTGTTTGTTTGTGTCGTTCTGATCCCCGTCTCAACACGGGTTTCCTCTGACAACGGTTACTTCCCCTGGCTGAGCTCAGAGATGCAGAGGATCCTCGACAGGATGGACGACAGCGAGACTTACATCAATGTGCAGATCGTTAAACCGGACTCACGGTCTCCATCGACAAGTGAGTGGAGCAGAGTCGGAGGGAGGGAGTTCAATCTCTTTCTGACCCCGGGTGTTTTCGATGGGACGGTGTAGATGGAACATCTCTGTATGTCCGAACGCTGGACTGTGTAATGGGCGGTGTGGAGGGAGATTCACTCTGTATCTGACCACGGGAGTGTGTGATGGAATGGTGAGGAAGGAGCTTCACTCTGAGTCCCACCCCGGAAGTGTGTGAATTATGCATTGGGAGGGATTTTCACTCACTTTCTGACCACGGGAGTAGGTAATGGGACGATGTGGAGGGAGCTTAAATCTGTGTCTGACCCTGGGAGTGTGTGACATGACGGGGCGGAGTGAGTTTCACTCTGTGTCAGACCACAGGAGTGTGTGATAGGGCAATGTGTAGGGAGATTTATTCCGTTTCTCTGCCCGGGAGTGTGTGATGGGACGGAGTCCATGGGGTGCCAATCAGTGACTGACCACGGGACTGTTTGATGGGGCAGTGCAGAGGGAGCTTCAATCTGAGTGTGACCCCATCCGTGTGTGATGGGACTGGGTGGAGGGAGCTTCACTCTGTCTGACCCGCAGTCTGTGATTGGACGGTGTGGAGCGAGTTTCACTGAGTTTCTGAGTCTGACTGTTCTGTCCCAAGCTGAAACTAATGTATGGTAGGTGGAACTTAATGTGAAGCCCCTCTCAGTTCCCAGGGTCTGGACAGATGGAGGGCAGATTCACTTTTCTTGGTTTGACTGTTCGCTGCTGTCTATTCCTGTCTAGACATCTCATGGCAAGCGCACAGTTAACCCTAATGGTTCCCTGTGAGACAATAAGTCAGAGGGAATGCAGGCGAGACTGGATGAGATAACAGTTCCGTGGGGTGAGTAGATTGCTTTGGATGGTGGTGGGTACAGAGAAAGCCATGGGATTTTTTGTTTGCTTGGAGTACAGTGTGAGGGGCTTCGAGTGGGGGTGGGGCAATGAGGAGGGAGAGCTGTGTGGCTGGGAGCGTGATGCGAGAACAAGAAGTGCAGATAACAGCTTGTTAGTAGTGGCGAGGAGGGAGGAGAGTGGAAAGAGGCGGTGAGGAAGGGGATCTTTATAAAATGTCAACAACCCTCTTCCCGTTCTCACCCCACTCTCTCATTCCTCTCTCTACCCTCCCTCCTTCTTTCCCTATCTCTCACACGGTAAAACTCTTTCATCCTCTCTGTCCCACTCATTACTTTACGTCACTTTCCCTATCACGCTTTCTCCCCTTTCCCAACCGTTCTCTGTCTTTTCCACATCTCTCCCCTTCACTCTCTGATCTATATCGTTCACATTCCCACTCTCTACCGGTCTCGCTGTTCTCGCCCACCCTTTCCCTCACTCCCCTCACTTCGTCACTCCACTTCCACTCCCTCCTATCCTAGTCTCTGTCCCCGTTCATCTCCTCTCGCGGTCCCATAATTTTCCGATCAACTTCCCTCCTCACCCATTCCCTCTCTTTATTCACCCCGCCTCTCTCGTCCTCACATTCTCCCCTCTCTCTTAACCCTCTCTCTTGAATCTCTGTCCCTTTCTCTATTGCTCTATTTGTCTCACACCCCTCTGCCTCCCAAATTTATCCTTCCAATCCGCATACTCACCTTCTCTTCCCCTATCCCTCTCACCAGTCTCACTCCCCTTCAGGCATAACCTCGCTCCCTTTGCTCCGTCCCTCTCTCTGTCTTTCCCCTTTCTCTCCCCCATTTGCTCCCATCATCTCGCCCATTGCTCCAATCGCTCACTCCTCACTTCATTTAAACTTTTCATCCTCACTCTCCTTCTCTGTCCACTCGGCTCTCTCCCCTCACTTCCACCTCTCTCTCACCTTCAATCCCTACCTCTCAGCCCACTTTTTCCGCACTCTATCTTCTTGCCTCTGTCTTCACCCCTCCCCCCTTTATTTACTGGTCTCTCCTCCTCCTATTTCTCTCTCTCTCATTCTCTCAGTTCCTTCCCCAGACCGTCAGACCTCCAGCGAGTCGCTGCACAGACAGGTCAGAGTTCACAGTAGCGGCGCCTTTCTGAAGGGGGTCACGTGCCAAATCCGAAGTGTCCAAGTTTCTAATGCATCAGCCTCGATCACTACCTCCGGCAGTTTGTGCCGTGGACTGACCACAATCTGGGTAACAAAGGGTTGTCACTCGACTCCCCAGTTAAATGTGTTTCCTTTATTCTCCTCTCAGCTTAGACCTGCGAGCTCTGGTCCTGGATTCTGCAAGACGATAGAAAATCGCTCTGCGTATTCACACGTCACGCCTGCACTCCAAGGAATATAATCACAACCTTCCTGACCTCGCTTTGTAACCCCTCCATCGAATCCCGACAGAATTTCGCAAATCTCCATCTGCACTCTTTCCAGTTCAATGTCGCCCTTGTAATAGTGATCAGAGACGTATTTACCGACAAGTACCTTGATTGTCTAATTTACCAAGCAGGTGAATACACTAAATGCCTCCAGTTCATACACTGAATACCTTTTGTTCACACCGGCTAACTCACCCTGACCTTCCATGCGCAGTCAGAGAACAGAAAAGACATCACCAGTTGAAAGGGAGTTTCTGCTGCTGCCCACATGTTCTTCGTAGACGCGTCAGAAATTCCTCGGGTACCTGGGGTTCTCCGCATCCACGATAATTGGTGTCACGTAGAGTTACACTCGCCAGCAGACTAGAAGCGTTTGCTTTATATTAATTTCTTGAAAATTCACCTGTTGAATTCCAGTGTCATTGGCTACAGGTCACGTGTCTGACCTTTAACAGTTTTCACTGGCTCTGCTCCAGGCCTGCATCAATTATTGTGTTCAGATCAGCAAGTGACAATCTGCCATTTATGACACTTTGTTCTCAGTCAGCCTGAATCGAGCAGATTAGACAGGCCCAAATCCACGGACTCTATCCACACTTCCTGCTGCGTCGCTAATGCAGATACCGTAATAAAGACTCTATATATGAACATATAACAATTACAGCACGGAAACAGGACATTTCGGAACTTCTAGCTCGTGCCAAACGCGTACTCTCACCTAGTCCCACCGACCCGCACACAGCCCATAATCCTATAGGCCTTTCCTGTCCATATACCTATCCAATTTTACATTAACTGACAGTACCGAACCTGCCTCTACCACTTCTAATACTCCCTCGTGTTAGCCCTAAACTTTTGTCGCTTAACTATCAACTCACGTCCTCTTGTTTTCAATCTCCCCTACTTTCAATAAAAAAACTATCCACGTCCACTCTATCTATCCCCCTCATAATTTAAAATACCTCTATCAAGTCCCCCCTCAACCTTCTATTCTCCAAAGAATAAAGGCCTTACTTTCTGAACCTTTGCCAGTAACTTAGGTGCTGAAACCCAGGTAACATTCCAGTAAATCTCCTCTGTACTCACTCTATTTTGTTGACATCCTTCCTATAATTCGGTGTCCACAACTTTACACAATACTCCAAATTGGGCCTCACCAATGTCTTGCACTATTTTAACATTACATCCCAACTCCTATACTCAATGCTCTGATTTATAAAGGCCAGCATACCAAAAGCGTTCTTCACCACCATATCCACATGAGATTCCATCTTCAGGGAACTATGCACCATTATTCCTAGATCACTCTATTCTCCGTTACTTAATGGCCTACCATTTATCATGTATATCCTATTTTGATTATTCCTACCAATATGTAGCACATCACACTTATCAGCTTTAAACTCCATATTACATCGTTCAGCCCGGTCTTCTCACTGCCCTAAATGTCTCTGCAAACTTTGAAAACCTACATCATTATCCACAAAACCACCTGCCTTAGTATCATCTGCATGCTTACTAATCCAATATACCACCACATCATCCAGATCATTAACGTATGTGACAAACTTCATTGGACCCAGTACAGATCCCTGAGGCACAACACTAGTCACCGGACTCCAACCTGACGAACAGTTATCTACCACTACTCTCTGGCATCTCCCATCCAGACACTGTTGAATCCATTTTGCTACTTTAAACTTAATACCTAACGATTGAACCTTCCTCACTAACCTTCCATGCGGGTCCATATAGACAAAATCCACTGCTTTACCCTCGTCAACGTTAATCTCGACCTCTTCCAAAATTCAATAAGATTTGTCAAACATGACCTTCCACGCACAAATCCCTGCTGACTGTTCCTAATCCGACCCTGTCTATCCAGATAATCTCTAAGAATAATTCTATTAATTGTCCCACCAGTGATGTCAAATTGACAGGCATATAATAGCTAGGTTTACTGTTAGAACCCTTTTGAAACAATGGAACCACGTGAGCAATACGCCAGTCCTCCAGCACCATCCCCGTTTTTATCCACTGCGACCAACCCTGGATAATTGACTTACAACACACCCCCTCTCCACACATGCTCCCCCACATCGGGGGAAGATACGAAAACAAGTTTCGTTGGCTCAAAGATAGACTCTACACTCTTTTATCAAATTAATGTACCAGCGCAAGCAGGTCAGAGACCATATTATTGACGTCACTCTCAATGTGACACGTGCTATACTCACAAGTGTACAAGACACTTCGGCCCTCCACTTCCGCTCACTCCTGTCTGTCTCTCTCCACGTTCATCCCGTTTCGCTCTCCCCCAATTTTCCGATCCATTGCCCCTCCACACCCTGTCGACCCTCTGTATTCACCCGCCTCTCTCTCCCTCACGCTCTCTCCCCTCGCTCTTAACACTCTCTCTTTAACCTCACTCCCTTTCTCTAGCGCTCCCTTTGTCTCCCAAATGTATCCTCCTAATCCCCACTCACACCTTTTCTGTCGCTATCCCTCTCACTGGTCCCACTCCTCTTCCGGCACCACCTCTCTCTCTTTACTTATTCCCTCTCCCTCTTTCCCCTATCTCGCCCCCATCCACTCCCATTTTCTCGCCCATCGCTTCAATCTCTCACTCCTCACTCCATTTATCCTTGTCATCCTCACTCTCCTGCTCCGTCTCCTTGGCTCTCTCCCCTCACTTCCACCTCTCCTTCACATCCAATCACTACCTCTCAGCCCTCTCTTTCGGCACTCTATCGTTTTTGTCTCTCTGTCCTCACCATTCCCCCATTATTTACCGGTCTCTCCTTCTATTTCTCTCTCTCTCATTCTCTCACTTTCTTTCCCAGGCCGTCAGTCCTCCGCCTACAAAAAGCTGAACATTGGGAAAGATGACAGTGAAGATCCTCCCATTGCCTCGGGACCCGGCGAGCTGCGAGTCACAACACAGACAGGTCAGAGCTCACAGTAAAGACGCCATTCTGAAGGGGTCACGTGTCAAATCCCAAGAGTCCACGTTTCTAATGCATCTGCCTCAACCACTACCTCTGGCAGTTTGTGCCATGGACTGACCACCATCTGGGTAACAAAGGGTTGTCACTCGGCTCCCCAGTTAAATGTGTTTCCTTCTTTCTGCTCTCAGCTCAGACCTGTGATCTATGGTCCTGGGTTCTCCAAGTCGAGAGAAAATGACTCTGCGTATTCACACCGTCTCTACAGGGTACCCACATCTCTGGTGCTGAGATCCCTGGAATTCAGGAGAATGGGGGGGGGGGAGCTCATGGAAACATTCCGAATGTGAACAGATCAGACACGGCAACGTTATTCCCAATAGTAGTGTAATCTAGGACGAGAGGACACAAACTCAGCATTAAAGGATGTCCAGTTAGAACGGAGATGCAGATAAATTACTTCAGCCAGACGGTGGTAAATCTGTGGAAATAGTTGCCACGAGCGGCTGTGAAGCCAAGTCACTGGGTGCATTTAAGGCAGAGATAGATAGGTTATTGATTAGCCGGCATGGGCAGAATGCAGGGGAGCGGGGATGACTGGACGAATTGGATCAGGGCATGGTTGAAAGAGGGGGCAGACTCAATGGCTCGAATGTCCTATTTTAGCTACTATATCTTATGGTGTCATGGTCTTGTGATGTCTCCACAGCTGCGCATGGGCAGCAGTCTGAATTGAAGATCGGAAATAGACCGTACCGTCTGATCTGCCTACTCTGCCTAGTTACGTCCGCCCTCATCGTGATTGTGGTCGGACTCTCGATCCACGGTGAGTGGAATGGTCTCCGGGTGGAGTTAGACCGCGAATAAGGAGAGTAGAATGAATTGTTATTGTAAAACACCACACGGAAACCGACACGCCCCTTAGCGGAACACCGATTCAAACCATTCACCATGACAAGGAGACACCCGTGGCCTTTAGCGTAACAAAACCAAGACTCGCCCTGACACAGTCACTCCATTCACTATAACATCAACAACGCTGTCACCGTTACGACCTTCAACGAGACACAAATTATGTCCTAACCGCGACTCGGACACGACCATCGCTGTGATACACACACAGCAGTCACACTGACTGCAACACACCCCTCATTGTAATGTCGACATGCCACTGACCGTGTCACTGATAAACTCCTCAAGACGACACCGAAACACACCTCACAGTGACTCCGACACGCTCTTCACCGTGACACAGAGGTACCGTACACCGTGACAACTTCACGCTCCTCAACGTGATCCGCTCCGCACCGCATAGTGATTAACACTCACACGTCAATGTAACACCCCTAGCCGAGACAGTATCAACGCTCAACATAACACCGATGCTCCGCTCACTGAGGCAATTCCCGACACCTCACCCTGACACAGGCAAACCCATGAACGTGATGACGACACCTAAATTCACAATGACACCGACATAGTCATCTCCATCACACCGACACAGACCTCAGCGTGACAATCGGGCACACGCCGTGAACATGACATGCCTCCTCCGGTGACACAGCCAAACATTACACTGATACTCCACCCGCCATGACACTACCAGACCCCTCCCTCTGACATTTCCCTCTCTATGACATTTCCCTCGCCGTGACATCGAGATACACTTCATTGTGAGCCGGCACACCTCTGGCCGGGGCACAGAAACTCCTATCTCAGTGACACCGACACGTCCCTCACAGCAAATCGGACATGCCCAGCGCTGAGACAGGGAATCGATCATTACAACGATACTGACACAGACCCTTTTTTAACAACAAAAAAACCTTCACCAGGGCATTGATGACCCCTCAGAGTGATACACCTCTCAGCGCGACACAGACACACGCTTCAAGGAAGCGCCGCCGCCTCGCACTGTGCCACCAGCACATGCTTCACTGTGACACCCTTCACCGTGACACTGACACAACACTCTCTGTGCCACCAGCACATGCTTCACTGTGACACCCTTCACCGTGACACTGACACAACACTCTCTGTGCCACCAGCACATGCTTCACTGTGACACCCTTCACCGTGACACCGACACAACACTCTCTGTGCCACCAGCACATGCTTCACTGTGACACCCTTCACCGTGACTCTGACACAACACTCTCTGTGACCCGTTAGGTAGCGTGACGCTGACTCATGTGTCACTGTAAACGCTAAACATCCTTCACCATCTCTCTCAGTATTACAGATTCGTCAGTCTCTTAAACGAATGCACAACGATCTCAGTCACTTGTTCACTGAGATGGAAACGAAGTACAGATCTGTCAACGAAACCAAGGCTCAAATCTGTGAATTGTTGACCAGCAGAAGAGGTGAGGCATCATCTCCCTCTTTCACCCGCTCCTCATCACAGGACAGGCATGGAGAGAGGAAGCGTCACTCTGTGCTTGACATCGGGTGTGTGTGAAGAGATGGTATGGAGGGTGATTCACTCTGTGTTTGACCCGGTGATTGCGTGGAGGAAGTTTCACTCTATCACTGAATCCAGGAGAGTGTGATGGGTCGTTGTGCAGGTGGATTCACTCTGTGTCTGACCTCGGGACTGTGAGACGTAACATTACAGCTTCACTCTAAGTCTCACACCAGGAGTGTGTGATGGACAGTGTAGAACCAGCTTCGTTGTGCGTCTGACAGCGGTATTCTGTGATGGACAGTGCCCAGAGAGGTGTACCCCTGTCTGACCCCCGAAGGGTGTTATGGCACCATGGAGAGAGGGTTTCACTCATGAATCCGGGAGAGTGTCACACCCGGTGCAGTGGGGTCTTCACTCGGTGTCTGAATCCGGGAGTTTGCAATGGAACAGTGGAGAGATAGCTTCCGTTTGTGTCTGATTCCGGGAGTGAGTGATGCCACGGTGAAGAGGCAGCTGCATTCCGTGTCTGACCCCCGGAGTGTGCGATGGGGCTGTGGAGAAACAGCAAGACTGACAAAGCCTGTATGTGATTGTATTTCGTGAAAGTATCAAAATTCTGTTCTCTGACTCCGGGAGTGTGTGATGGAACGTTGTGGAGGGAGATTCACTCCATGTCTGACCCCGAGAGTGTGTGATGGAACGGTGTGGAGGAAGATTCACCCTGTGTCTGACCCCGGGACTGTGCGATGGGGCGGTGTGGAGGGAGATTCACTCTGTTTCTGACCCCGGCAGTGTGTGATGGGACGGTGCCGAGGGAGATTCACTCTGTGTCTGACCCCGGGACTGTGCGATGGGGCGGTGTGGAGGGAGATTCACTCTGTGTTTGACCCCGGGAGTGTGTGATGGGACGGTGTGGAGGGAGATTCACTTTGTTTCTGACCCCGGCAGTGTGTGATGGGACGGTGCCGAGGGAGATTCACTCTGTGTCTGACCCCGGGAGTGTGTGATGGGACGGGCTGGAGGGAGATACATTCTGTGTCTGACCCCGAGAGTGTGTGACGGGACGGTGTGGAGGGAGATTCACTCTGTGTCTGACCCCGGGAGTGTGTGATAGGACGGTGTGAAGGGAGATTCACTCTGTGTCTGACCCCGAGAGTGCCTGACGGGACGGTGTGGATATTGATTCACTCTGTGTCTGAGCTCGGGAGTGTGAGATCGGACGGTGTGCAGGGAGCTTAAATCCGCGTCTCATCCCGTGTATGTATAATGGGAGCCTGTGTTTGACACTGTGAGTGTGCGACAAAAGTTTTTACGGGAAGTGAGGTGAGGTGGGTGAGTGCGTTTGGGGGGAGGTGGGGAGGTCATGTGTGTATCTGACACCAGGAACAGTGACGCGTGCCTGGATGGCTTTTCGCTCTGTGTCTGAAACCAGTGGTGTGTGATCGGGCGGGGCGGAGGGAACTTCTCTTGATTTCAGAACCCTGTGTTGTGTGATGTCACCGGGTAGAAGGAGCAGCACACTGTGTCTGACTGCGGGAGTGTGCGGCGGGATGGTGCAGAGTGTTTCATTTTCATCTGATCACGGGCGTGTGTATTGTGTAGTGTGCAGGGAGGTTCACACTGTGTTTGTCCGCAGGACTCTGTGATAGGAGCGTGTGCAGTGAGCTTCACTCCATGTTTGACCCATGGAGTGTGTGATAGTGCGGTGGTGAGAAAGCTTCAGTCTGACACTGACCTCGATCGTTTGTGATGAGACAGTGTGGAAGGAGAACCACTCTGTGTCTGACTCCGTGAGTGTATCAGGGGAGGGGGTAGAGGCAGGCTCAATCTGTGCCTGACCGGAGAGTCTGTGATGGATGATGTGGAGGGAACTTCACTCTGTGTCTGACTCCGTGAGTGTATCAGGGGAGGGGGTAGAGGCAGGCTCAATCTGTGCCTGACCGGAGAGTCTGTGATGGATGATGTGGAGGGAACTTCACTCTGTGTCTGACTCCGTGAGTGTATCAGGGGAGGGGGTAGAGGTAGGCTCAATCTGTGCCTGACCGGAGAGTCTGTGATGGATGATGTGTAGGGAACTTCACGCTGTGTCTGATGATGTGAATCTGTGATGGGACGTTCTGGAGGGATTTTCATTCTGTGCCTCTCCCCGGGTGTTTGCGATGTGACAGTGTGGTACGAGATTCACTCTGTGTCTTGACCCCGGGAGTGTGAGACGGATGGTGTTGAGAGTGAGTCACTCTGTGTCTTGACCCCGGGAATGTGTGATGGACGGTGTGGTACGAGATTCACTCTCTGTCTGACCACGGGAGTGTGTGACGGACGGTGTGGTGGAAAACGTCACCAGGTCTGATCCTTGTTAATGAGATGGGACGGTGGGGGAGTGGGGGGAGGGGATTCACTCTGTGCCTGATTTCAGGTGTGCGTGATGGGACCGCGTGGAGTGAATTTCACTTTGTGTGTGTGTGATGAGAAAGTGTAAAACGAGATTCACTCTGTATCTCACTGTTCCTTGACCCTGATTTCCAGAGCAAACTTGTTCCGAGGACTGGGTCACAAATAAAGATCGGTGTTATTACGTCTCCACGTTTGAAACATCTTCCCGCCAAGCGATGCAAGAATGTTCAAACCGTGACTCAAGGCTGCTGGAAATCAATTCAAGGGCTGAAGAGGTATGTGTCACAACACGAGAAGGTCTCACAGTAACACAGGAATCATCACACACCCCCGGGGTCATACTCAGAGTGAATCTCCCTCCACACCGTCCCATCACACACACCCGGGGTCAGACACAGAGTGAATCTCCCTCTACACCGTCCCATCACATACCCGGGGTCAGACACAGAGTGCATCTCCCTCCACACCGTCCCGTCACACACTCCCGGGGTCAGACACAGAGTGATGCTCCCTCCGCACCATCCCATCACACATTCCCTGGGTCAGACACAGAGTGAATCTCCCTCCACACCGTCCCATCACACACTCCCGGGGTCAGACACAGAGTGAATCTCCCTCCACACCATCCTATCACACATTCCCGGGGTCAGACACAGAGTGAATCTCCCTCCACACCATCCCATCACACACTCCCGGGGTCAGACACAGAGTGAAGTTCCCTTCACACCGACCCATCACACACTCCTGGGGTCAGACACAGAGTGAATCTCCCTCCACACCGTCCCATCACACACTCCCGGGGTCGGACACAGAGGGAATCTCCCTCCATACCGTCCCATCACACACTCCCGGGGTCAGACACAGAGTGAATCTCCCTCCACACCGTCCCATCAAACACTCCCGGGGTCAGACCCTCAGTGAATCTCCCTCCACACCGTCCCATCACACACTCCCGGGGTCAGACACAGAGGGAATCTCCCTCCACACCGTCCCATCACACACTCCCGGGGTCAGACACAGAGTGAATCTCCCTCCACAGCGTCCCATCACACACTCCCGGGGTCAGACACAGAATGAATCTCCCTCCACACCGTCCCATCACACACTCCCAGGGTCAGACACAAAGTGAATCTCCCTCCACACCGTCCGGTCACACACTCCCGGGGTCAGACACAAAGTGAAGCTCCCTCCACACCGTCCCATCACACACACCCGGGGTCAGACACAGAGTGAATCTCCCTCCACACCGTCCCATCACCGATTCGTGTCGTAATCAACATTGAGAATCTACGTGGGTAGTTTTCAATTCTTGGCATTAATCAAATAAATGTAATTTCCCAGATCTTTGTATCCCACAAACTTTTATACCGAAACCGTGCACACTGGATTGGGAAATGCGAAGCCGGGTGAGATTTGAACTGATATGTGGCGAGAGAGTTGGACATTGACATAGTCCTGACGGTTGAACGTGGGATTAGTTTACGATTAGACTGTAGGAGGTTGTCGGGAGCATGTGGTACAATGGCAACATTTTCGGGCCGGCACGGGTCTTTCGGGGAAGGACAGGGCAGTGGGGATATTTCGGAAACTGCCAGTGGGCAGTAGGGAGAGATCAGTGACAGGGATTATTTTGGTACTGACATATGTGGGTGAGCACAGCGCGGGGCAATGGAATCATTTTGGACATAGCGGCCGGGTTGTGAGGAGAGGAAGCAAAAGTGGGATTAGTTTAGTGAGTGATTTAGATCTGAGGGGTCGGAGAATGACAACTGGATTAAGTTGGAGACAATACAGGGCGATGGGCGCACAGTGGGTTAATGGGATTAGTTTGCGAACTGACGCAAGGATGTGGGAGAGTGGGTGCCAGTGGTACGTCTGGAGGCGGATCAGAGGCTCTGGCGAGAGCGAGGAGTAGGGGTATCAGTTAGGATACAGATACGAAGCTCTGGGCCGAGGGTTGGGCAGCGGAATTAATCTGGGACCGGCACAGGGCTCAGGGAAAAGTGTAGAACAGTGGGATTCATTTCGGGACAGCCATAACTCTGTGTAGAGACGGTGGGACTGTATGGTTCGATAGGAGAATGAAACAGATCAGAGGGGAGAGGGTGGGCCTGTTCGTTTCGTGTGGGGACAATCAGTATGAGGAAGCGGTTCGGTCGGATTAGTTTGAGAGACACAGGGCTGTGGGGAGACATTGAAACTGTTGTATCTGTCCGGGTACTGGCACGGGACCGGGGTGAGGGAGTGGATTAGTGGGATGAGTTCGGGGACATTACACAAGCTGTTAGTAGAGAGCGAATTCATGGGATTAGTTTATGGACGGTCTCCGCTCGGGTACTCTGCTGGAGCTGTTTTGTCTCTGTTGAAATTGTTTAACCCTTTTGGATAGGACTGTGGGCTTGGCCCTCCTGTACAATGCGTCCCCGGGGACGTCCGACTGTAGAGACTGCGAGCCACACGGAGGGAGTAATCCTTGTGATTCTGATCGGCGTTTCATCTGCGAGAAGTCTGCTCCTTTGTTCCCGGATATTCCTGAAAAGATCCAGGGTCTCTGCCAAAAGCCAGTGGAGTCGTCATGAATCAAGTGACTACTCCCATTTTCTCCTCCTTCTCTCTCCTTCACGCTCACTCCTAAATCCTTTCAAATTTGCTCCCCACCTACTCTGCCCCTCCCTCCTACTCCATCTCCTCCTCTTACCGCAAGCACATTCTCTGCACCAGACACCGACAAATCCCTCCAGCCATCTATGCCCTTCTTTCTCTCCATTCCTACCATCCCGCTCTTCCAAGCTACATCTACCATTCCCTCTGCCCCTCACCTCCCCAAATTACAAACTTTCTCCGCCCTCTCTTTCCCTGCAATCTGTGCACTCTCTCCCCTTTCCTCCCCCAGGAACTCTCTACCTCCCCTCCCCGTTATCTCTAAACTCTCCGTCTCCCTGATCCCTCTCTCTCTTTCTGCTTTCCACACACTCTCATCTCAACCCTGTGCCGTCTGGTGCTCGACAACCCAACCCTGGGTAAAAGGCTATGCTTAATACCTCTGTCTGTGCGCCTCTTGGGTTTATGGAAATCTGTAAATTTACAACTACTCTCCAAGGAATAAAATCCCAACTTTCCCTCCCTCCCACCAGAACTCAGTCCTCCGAGTTTCGGCAATATCCCGTAGAACTCACTGCACATTATATCCAGTTCACTTGCATTTCTCCTAAAGCAGGGCGGCCTCACCGACGTCTTGTACCGCGGCAACGTGACCTCACGTCTCCTGTACTCAGTGTGACTGGTGAAGACCAGTGGGCCAAGTGTCCTGTCTACCCCATCGGATGTTTTCCACAGGAATCTCTGTCTCCTTTATTATCTGAAACTTAGTAAACCTGGAAGTTGTTGTTTTGCTGCATCGATACGGAGCAAAGAATCAATGTAAATTACCAAAAAATCGTAATAAAAACCTGAAAAATGTGGAGGTGGTGCACATGCGTTCGTAAACGTGCTGCTAGAAGTACAGAAGGTGATTCTGAACGGTTGAGTGTTCAGGCTTCTGTACCCCAGACCCGATTGTAGCATTGAGCAGGGAGCTTGTCCCGGGGTAAGGGGCCGCACTGATGGATACCCCCTTCTCGAGGCATCGCATCTTGAAGATGTCCTCGATGCTGGGGAAGGCGCTGCCTTTGACGCTGGTTGATTCTACACCCCTCTGCAGCCTCCGGTGACCCTGTCCCTTGCGGCCTCCACACCAGGCGGCGATTCTACAAGTCAGAATGCTCCCAACGTCCATCTGCAGACATTTCTTTGTCTTCAGTGAAAGGCCAAATCTTCTCAGACTCCTGACGTTGTCACACTTTCTGTAATGGGAGAGCTATGCGTGGCGGTGACGGCAAGTGTTGACTATGGTCCGGAATACACTCAGACTCTGACGCGAAATAAACAAAACGACAGTGACGAAAATCAAAGATTAGATCACAATCTGTAGCATTAGAAATGCTAATACAGCACGAGCCCTTTAATTCTGCCGGACAATAATTGGCAGTCAGAACCTAAAAGGGAAAGTGACAGCTCACCATGCTCCGGGTAATGGAGGTTCCGAATCCCGGATGCCTGCCGATGCAGACACTTTCTTCCTGTTTACATGCCCAGTGTAGATCCTCTGAGAAGCTGACACTCAGCAACACAGGAACTTCAAATATGATCATAGGATAGAGAGGCAGAATTAAGCTCTTTGGCAAATCGGGTCTACTCCGTCATTTCATGATGGTCGATCCATTTCCCTCGCAGCTCCAATCTCCCGCATTCTCCCTGTACCTCTGCGTGGCCTGACTAATCAAGATTCTCTCCGCCTCTCCCTTAAACTTCAGGTCGTAGTATTCGCAGTCTGTTGTGGCAACAGATTCCATAGGTTCATCCCAGAAAGGCGAATGAAATTCTCCTCATCTGCGTTTTAAAATGACGTTCCACTATTCCACGTGGGCCCACTGGCCTTAGACTCTCCCGCCATAGGGAAACTTCTCTCCACATCTATTTTATCGAAGCCTTTAAGCATTTGATTGTTTACAAAAACACCAACCACCACCCTCCCACAACCCCACCATTCTTCTGGGTCACAGCCATGAAACGCCCCTGATTTGATAAAGGTTTCAATCACGGAATCATTTCCGTGAACTTCCTTTCAACCCTTTCCAATTCAAACACATCCGGCCGGGTTAGGTGAAGGACCCGGAACTGCTGACAATCTTCCTTGAGACCTCACCAGTGCTTTATAAAGCCTCAACGTTACACCCCTGCTGTTCTATTCTAATCCTCTCGACGTGAATGCGACATTGCATTTGGCTTCCTCGCCACCGACTCCGCCTGAAAATACATCTTTAGGGAATCCAACACAAGGACTCCCAAGTCTTTTTGTATCTCAAGTGTTTGAATTCTCTCCCCGTTTAGAAAATAGTCTGTGCCTTTATTTCCTCCACCAAAGTGCATGACCATACACATCCCGACACTATGATCCATCCGCCGCTTCTTTCCCCATTCTCTCAATCTCTCTGGAACATTCTGTAGCCTCTCTGCTTCCTCAGCACTATCGTTAGATCGGGGATTTCACTGCCGATCTGCACTGACTGAGGTTTCCCGATGAGGAGGACAGCTGCCCGGTGTTGTATTGTCCAGGTGGTCCAGTGACCAGTGGGGAGCGAACAGGGTCGTATCGGATGTAGACCTATTGTGCTCATCGTCAGGGTGCAGCGCGTCCAGCGCTGGAGAGAGGTTAACTCTGGGTATGACGAGACTCTCCAAACAATTAATCACAGCAGTTGTGAGTGTCACTGGGCGAGTGCAGTTGAGGAAGCTCACCCTACTCTTCTCGGGCATGGTGTCATTTTCCGCATTTTCAAGTAGGAGGGAAATTCCGTCTACAGCAGCGAGAGATTGAAGATATCCTCGGCAACTCCAGTCCACACTACAGTCCTCCCCATCTCCGCCACCTTGTCCCTCAACTACACCCCTCCCCGTCTCCGTCACCTTATCCCTCATCTACACCCCTCCCCGTCTCCGTCACCTTATCCCTCATCTACACCCCTCCCCATCTCCGTCACCTTATCCCCCATCTACACCCCTCCCCGTCTCCGTCACCTTATCCCCCATCTACACCCCTCCGGTCTCCGTCACCTTACCCCTCATCTACACCCCTCCCCGTCTCCGTCACCTTGTCCCGCATCTACACCCCTCCCCGTCTCCGTCACCTTACCCCTCATCTACACCCCTCCCCGTCTCCGTCACCTTACCCCTCATCTACACCCCTCCCCATCTCCGTCACCTTGTCCCCCATCTACACCCCTCCCCGTCTCCGTCACCTTACCCCTCATCTATACCCCTCCCCGTCTCCGTCACCTTATCCCTCATCTACACCCCTCGCCGTCTCCGTCACCTTACCCCTCATCTACACCCCTCCCAATCTCCGTCACCTTGTCCCTCATCTACACTCCTCCCCGTCTCCGTCACCTTACCCCTCATCTACACCCCTCCCCGTCTCCGTCACCTTGTTCCCCCATCTACACCCCTCCCCGTCTCCGTCACCTTGTCCCCCATCTACACCCCTCCCCGTCTCCGTCACCTTGTCCCCCATCTACACCCCTCCCAATCTCCGTCACCTTATCCCTCATCTACACCCCTCCCCGTCTCCGTCACCTTACCCCTCATCTACACCCCTCCCCGTCTCCGTCACCTTATCCCTCATCTACACCCCTCGCCGTCTCCGTCACCTTATCCCTCATCTACACCCCTCCCCGTCTCTGTCACCTTATCCCTCATCTACACCCCTCCCCGTCTCCGTCACCTTATCCCTCATCTACACCCCTCGCCGTCTCCGTCACCTTATCCCTCATCTACCCCCCTCCCCGTCTCCGTCACCTTATCCCTCATCTACACCCCTCGCCGTCTCCGTCACCTTATCCCTCATCTACACCCCTCCCCATCTCTGTGTAAATGTTCTAAACCGTGGGAAGTTCACATCTACAGATGCGCTGGGCTGTCCACACCACTCTCTGAAGTGTCCTGCTATTGAGCTGGATAAGGTTCCCATACCAGTCAGTGATGTATCCACTCAGGATGCTCCGTATTGTGTCCCTGTGGAAAGTTCTAATGTTTTGGGGACCCATACCAAACTTTGTCTACTGTCTGAGGTGAAAGAGGCGCTGTTGTGCATTTTTCATCACGCAGCTGGTATGTACAGTCCGCGTTAGATCCTCGGTGATGTAAATGCCGAGGAACGTAAAGCTGGTCACCTCTCAACCGCAATTCCATTGATGTCAACAGAGCTCAGCCTGTCTCCAGTCCTCTTATAGTCTACAAACAGCCATTTTATTATTGCGACATTGTGGGATTTATACCCCTCCCCTTCTCTGCCATGCCCTCCCTCCTCGATGCCCATTTTCCGTTGCCGACCTCATTTCCAACAGCCCCACCGTCTCCGTTACTACCCACTCCCACCAAAACGCCTCCCTATCTCTGTGATCACAGGGAATTGTGGGGAGAATTGGGGACAGCCGTCGTCCCGTGTTACACTTCCTTCTCACCATGTGCTATCGATCTCTCGGGCTGAGCCTCTCTGCGTTTCCATGTGGACAGACCGGTCGTGCGGTTCCTCACGGTTTCCTCTCAGTAACTGCAACCTCACCACATCTTCACTGCCCTCCCTCTCCCCCTTTTCCTTCGGCGCTGCGTCCGGTCACGCACACATACCATCTCTGAAACAGACACAGAATTCAAGACTACAGGAACGCGGAAGTGCTTGGGATTGGTGAGAGGGAGAGTGGTCAGTGAGAAAGGGATTCGCAGAGTTTCTGACCACGTTACTGTATTATGGCAGAGAGCGAAGGGAACTTCACTGTGTGTTTGGCCCACGGATTTTGTGAATGGACGGGGCGGACGAAGCGCCACCTGGTGTCTGACCCTGGAAGTGTGTGATGGGGTGGTGTGGAGGGAGATTCACTCTGTGTCTGACCCTGAAAGTGTGTGATGGGGCGTTGTGGAGGAAGATTCACTTTGTGTCTGACGCCGGGAGAGTGTGATGGGGTGGTCTGGAGGGAGATTCACTCTGTGTCTGACCCCGGGAGTGTGTGATGGGACGGTGTGGAGGGAGATTCACTCTGTGTCTGACCCTGGAAGTGTGTGATGGGGCGTTGTGGAGGAAGATTCACTTTGTGTCTGACGCCGGGAGAGTGTGATAGGACGGTGTGGAGGGAGATTCACTCTGTGTCTGACCCCGGGAGTGTGAGATGGGACGGTGTGGAGGGAGATTCACTCTGTGTCTGACCCCGGGAGAGTGTGATGGGGTGGTGTGGAGGAAGATTCACTTGAGAGGCGTCACTCTGTCTCTGACCCCGGGAGGTGTGTTCGAGCCGTCAGAATTCCGTCAGGTGAACATTCTGTGGGAATGGGAGAGAGAGAGAAGAGAGAAAGGGGTGTTGAAAGGGTCCGGGAGTAAGGAAGAGGGGAGATATTCAGAGACGGCCGAGTGAGGAGTGCAGTGAGATGGAAAGGCAGAGGGATAGAGAGAGTAGAGAGACGGAACGAGCTGGAGAGGGAAAGAACAGGATAGTCAACATGTGATAGCTGAAGTTTCAGAGAGAGGACATTGTGCTATAGGGAGAGGTAGAGGGTTGAAAAAGATATATATGGACGGTGAGAAAGGGAAAGGTGTGGGTTGGAGGGAGAGGGAGGGGTGATTGTTGAAAACATTTCTGAGCTTTGAAGCTCCAGCTTCGTCTGGCAAGACTCAGTTTTTTCGTTTGCTTTGCTCCTTCCGGCTGTCTGCTGGGCTGACGTCACTGCTGTTTAGTTGTTGTTGTTGTTGCTGCCTTGACGAAGACCCAGTCCGGGTAGTCGAACGCCTTCAAGATTCCTCTCAAATACCTGCGCTCCCTGACTTTAGCTGTAATATTGGTGGGCTTACACTCGGCGCCGTGATGACGTGTTCTGATAAACCACAATTATGTTCTAATGGGTGATCAGAGTCAAACGGTAGGTGGTGATCTGTCTGTGTTGGTTTCTTGTAAACTTCAATATCCAGATGTCCATTTCCTTTGATAAGTACTCCACAGTCTAAAAAAGGCAGCTAATTTTTCTCGAAGTTTCCGGTGTAAATTTAATGTTTTCATCCACCGAGTTGTGTTCTGTGAAGTCTTGTCCATCATGGAGTTTGAGGTCAACCGTATAACAATTACAGCACGGAAACAGACCATCTCGTTCTTTCTAGTCCGTGCCGAAAGCTTAATCTCAACTGATCACACCGACCTGCACTCATCCCATAACCCTCCATTCTTTTCCTGTCCATATACCTATTGATGTTTTTATGACAATATCGAACCTTCATCTGCCACTCCTACTGGAAGCTCGTTCCACATAGGTACCACTCTTACCATTAACCTTTGGCCCCCTAACTCTCAAATCACGTCCTCATGTCCTCTTGTTTGAATCTCTGCTACTCTCAATGGAAAAAAGCTTCTCCACGTCAACTCTATCTATGGATCGCCCAACTGCAGTAAGTGTGACTCGGACATTTACAGTTGCAATAGGAAATACGGATTCACCTGCGAGAAGTCGTCGCGTTTATACCCAGATATTTCTGAAGAAATCCAAGATTCTCTGTCAACAGACTGCCTGGAAGACTTCAATCAAATGACCGCACCCTACTTCTCCTTCCTCAATCTACTCCCCTCTCACAATGCCATTCTTTAATCTCTTCCCACCCTCTCTTCGCCTTCCTACACAGTCTCTTCCTTTACTCGCATCCCCATTCCCTCCCACTATTGTGCCTTTCCCCATCAAGAACATTCTTTTCCTCTCCAGGCCCCGAACTCCCCCGCTCCCCGCATTTACTCTTCATTTCTACTCCTCTACTCTTTCTGCCCTACACACCAAGTCCTTCCGCTTCTCCGCCTTTCTCTACCCACAGATCCCATTTTCGGCCTCTCTGCTCTCGGTTCCCTCCACACATTCGCACCTCAATTCTGTGCAATCTGGCTCACAATTCCCCAACCCAGGGAAAAGTATAGTGCACATTCACCCTATCGCTGCCTCTCCTGTCTTCATACCCACGATCCAAGGAACAAAGTCTCCGCTTTCTTGCCTTCTCTCCGTAACTCAGACCCTCCACACCCGGCGATATCCTCGTAAATCTCCTTCTGCACTCTTTCCAGCTCAGTGGCATCTTTCCTTCAGCAGGGCGACTGGAACTGAAGACCGCCTTGCAAGTGCGGTCACATCGACGTCGTGTACAACTTGAACGTGACCTTGGTACGGTGCAAAGATGTAAAATTAACGTAAATTGGTAAAATTAATAAACAGTGGAAAAGGCGAATAGCGAGGCGGAGGGGAAGCAACTGCTTGTAAATTGTTGAGTTTACAGGTGCCTGTACCCCCTCCCCGATGGTACCGATAAGCACAGGGCATTTCCCGGCGAGAGGGGTCCTCGCTGATGGATGTGGTATTCCCGAGGCATTACTGCTGGAACATGTCCTCGATGGAGGGGAGGGTTGTGCCCGTGATGGGGTTGGCTGAGCCTAGAACCCTCTGCAGCCTCTGGCGACTCTCTGCGTTGCAGCCTCCACACCCGGCGGCGATGCGACAAGTCAGAACGCTCTCCACAGTACATCCCGAGAAATCCCGAGTCTTCAATGACAGACCACATCCCCTCAAACTCCTAACCTTGCAATCCCCTCTGTACCGAGAGAGATATGAACCTTGGAAAAAGACAAGGGTCGAGCAGAGTCTAGAATACACTCCGGTTCGGACTCGAAATAAACAAGACCACAGTGATGAAATCCGAAGATTAAATCACAAACAGCAGAACAAGAAATGGACCCCGTACGGTTGAGCACTGAGTGCTCGGCGCGAGGCCTTCACCGACAGACATTCCATGAAGGAACACTGGCCGACAATAATTGGCATTTTGTGCCTTAAAGGGAAGGTAACAGCCAACTATACTGGCGGAGTAGGAGTACCGAAACTTGGACTCCTGCCGCCGTCCAGTCAACAACATGGCACATTCCTAGTGTTTGAATGAATGTGTTATCTCCACCCAGATGTATTCAAGATTCTGTCCCTTCGATCTTATATCGAGCCCCACTATCGCTCTGATCTTAGCCTTAATCAATAGCGCTATCCCACCTCTGTGACCTTCCTGCTTCTCTTTCCCTATTACCTGATATCGTTGGATTGTCACGGTCCGGTCCGTTGACTCCTCACTTCAGTTAATTTCCGTTTTCCCGTGTTGCACTGGACTCCTTGACGAGAGAACCTTCTCCTCATTCGAACCGGCAGCATAAAACCTCCGGATTACATCCACTCGCTGCTGGTTGGTCACCTCAGCAGTGAGTCTATGCTCGCACTGGTCCGCAGAGAATGAGTCCCGTTGAGACCAGTCATCCGCGGTTCCTGGGTCTAGTCGAGAGCCCGCTGTCCGCGGTTCCTGTGCACAGTCGAGAGCCCGCCGTGCGCGGTTCCTGGGTCCAGTCGAGAGCCCGCCGTCTGCGGGTCCTGGGTCCAGTCGGGAGCCTGCCGTCCGCGGTTCCTATGTCCAGTCCAGAGCCCGCCGTGCGCGGTTCCTGGGTCCAGTCGAGAGCCTGCTGTCCGCGATTCCTGTGTCCAGTCGAGAGCTCTCCGTCCGCAGTTCCTGTGTCCAGTCGAGATCCTGCCGTCCGCGATTCCTGTGTCCAGTCGAGAGCCTGCCGTCTGCGGGTCCTGTGTCCAGTCGAGAGCCCGCCGTCTGCGGGTCCTGTGTCCAGTCGAGAGCCCGCCGTCTGCGGGTCCTGGGTCCAGTCGGGAGCCTGCCGTCCGCGGTTCCTATGTCCAGTCTAGAGCCCGCCGTGCGCGGTTCCTGGGTCCAGTCGAGAGCCTGCTGTCCGCGATTCCTGTGTCCAGTCGAGAGCCTGACGTCCGCGATTCCTGTGTCCAGTCGAGATCCTGCCATCCGCGGTTCCTGAGTCCAGTTGAAAGCCCGCCGTCCGCGGCTCCTGTGTCCAGTCGAGAGCCTGCCGTCCGCGTTTCCTATGTCCAGTCGAGAGCCTGCCGTCCGCGGATCTTGTGTCCAGTCGAGAGCCCGCCGTGCGCCGTTCCTGTATCCAGTCGAGATCCTGCCGTCCGCGGTTCTTGGGTCCAGTCGAGAGCCTGCCGTCCGCGGTTCCTGGGTACAGTCGAGAGCCTGCCGTCCGCGGTTCCTGTGTCCAGTCGAGTGCCTGCCGTCCCCGGTTCCTGGGTCCAGTCGACAGCCCGGCGTCCGCTGTTCCTGATTCCAGCCGAGAGCCTGCCGTCCGCGGTTCCTGAGTTCAGTCGAGAGCCTGCCGTCCAGTTATGTTCTGCCGGCCGTTTGCCGCTATTCCTATGCGCGAAACCAATTGTCTGCCGTTGTTTGTTTTGTCGTCTTGTGTCCCGCAGGGTATTACAGGCCGTATGCCGCTCCGCCGAGACGCGGTACGACTGAAACATAGAAACACAGAAAACCTTGACCACAGCACAAGACGTTCGGCCTACGAAGTTGTGCCGAACGTATCCCTACCTCAGACTTTACTAGACGGACGTATAGCCCACTATTTTACTAAGCTCCATATATCTATATAAAAGACCCTTAAAAGAAACTGTCGAATCTGCCTCCACCACCATTGTCGGCAGCCTATTCCACGCGCTCACCACTCTCAGTAAAAGAAAAACTTACCCCTGACATCTCCTCTGTACCTAATCCCCAACACCTTAAATCTCTGCCATCCTATGGCAACCGTTTCAGCCCTGGGAAATAGACTCTGTCTATCCACACGATCGATAACTCTCATCATCTTATACACCTCTATCAGGTCACCTCTCGCCCTCCGTCGCTCCCAGGAGAAAAGTCCGAGTTCACTCAAACTAGTACCACAAGACATGCTTCCCAATACAGGCAACGTGCTTGTAAATGTCCTCTGCTCCATTTCTATGGCTTCCAGATCCTTTCTTTAGTGAGGTTACCAGACCTGACCACAGTCCTCCAAGTGGAATCTGACCAGCGTCCCATGAGGCTGCAACATTAGCTCTCGGCTCCTAAAATCAATTCCACTACTGATGAAGGCCAATACACCATCCGCCTTCTTAACCACAGAGTCAACTTGCTCAGCTGCTTTGAGCGTCCTATGGACTCGGACCCCAGGATCCCTCTGATCCTCCACACTGGCAAGACCTTTACCACTAATACTATATTCTGCCATCATATTTCACCTACCAAAATGAACCACTTCACACTTACCTGGGTTGTACTCCATCACCACTTCTCAGCCCAGTTTCGCATCCTATCAAAGTCCCGTTTTAACCTCTGACAGACCTTCACGCTATCCTAAACACCTCCAACCAATGTCTCATCAGCAAACGTACCCACACATCCCTCTACTTACTCATGAAGGTAATTTAAAAATAATCATAAAGAGCAGTGGGTCCCAGAACTGATCCCTGAGGCACTATACTGGTGACCGACAGCCAAGCAAATTTCACCGGTCTACAACCACCGTTTGCCTTCTGTGGGCAAACGGCTTCTGGGTCCCCTTGGATCCCAGCCCTCTTCCCTTTCTCTTTAATCCTTGAATGGGGTAACTTTATCAAATGCCGTGCTGAAATCCATACAAACTACATCTACAGCTCTTCCTTTATCAATGTGTTTAGACACATCCTCAAAGAATTCAATCAGGCTCGTAAGGCACGACCCCCCCCCCTTGAGAAAGCCATGCTAACTACTCCTAATCAAGTCTTCATAAATCCTGCCTTCAGGATCTTCTCCATCAACTTACCCACCACTGAGGTACGACTCTTTGATCTATAATTTCCTGGGCTATCTCTGCTCCTTTTCATGAATATAGGAATAATATTCGCAACTCTCCAATCCTCCGGATCCTCTGCCGTCTCCATTGATGAAGCAAGAATCATCACTGGAGGCTCATCAATCTCCTCCCTCACCTCAAAGGTAGTCTTGGGTACATCTCATCGGGTCCCTGCGACCTATCTAACTTGATGCTTTCCTAAAGCTCCACCACATTCTCTTTCTTAATATCTAAATACACAAGTTTTTCAGTCTGCTGCAAGTCATCACTACAATCACTAAGATCCTTATTCCATAGTGAATACTGAAGTAAAGTATTCAGTAAGTACCTCTGATATTTCATCCAGCTCCATACACACTTTCCCACTGTCACACTTGATGGGTCCAATTAATTCACGTCTTCTCGCCTTGCTGTTCACATACTTGTAGAATGCCTTGGGTTTTTCCTTAATTCTGGCCGTTAAGGCCTTTTCATGGCCCGTTCTCGCTCTCCTAATTTCCTTCTTAAGCTCCTTCTTAGTAGCGTTATAATCTTTTATATCAATAACATTCACTAGCTCTCCGAGCCTTCTGTAAGCTCTTCTTTTCATGGCCCGTTCTCGCTCTCCTAATTTCCTTCCTAGTAGCGTTATAATCCTTTATATCAATAACATTCACTAGCTCTCCGAGCCTTCTGTAAGCTCTTCTTTTCTTCGTGACTATTTTTTAAAGCCTTTGTACACCACGGCTCTAAAACACTACCATAACTTCCCTGTCTCATTGGAACAAACCTATGCAGTCTCTACACGAATATCCCCTGAATATTTGCCACATTTCTTCCATACTTTTCCCTGAGAACATCGGTTTCGAACTTAAGCTCTCTATTTCCTCCCTGATAAGCTCATCATTCACCTTACTCCAATTAAACTCTTTTCTAAATGGTCTTTTCCTATCTCTCTCCAATGCGATTGTAAAGGAGATAAAATTATGATCATTATCTCCAAGATGCTCTCCCACTGACAGATCTGACACCGGACCAAGTTCATTTCCAAATACCAAATAAAGGACAGCCTGTCCTCTTTTAGGCCTATCTGCATATTGTGTCAACAAACCTTCCTGCACACACCTAACAAACTCCACCCCATCTAAACCCCTTGCTCTAGGGAGATGCCAGTCGATATTTGGGAAATTAAAATCTCCCATCACGGAAACTTTTATTATTACACCTTTCCCGGATCTCCTTCCCTATTTGCTTCTCGATATCCCTGTTAGTATTAGGTGGCCTATAAAAACACAGTAAAATTATTGACCCCTAACTGACCCTAACCTGCACCCACAGAGACTCCGTAGGCAATCCCTCCAGTGGGCCTTTTCTGCAGCAGTAACACTATCTCTGATCAACAGTGCCACGCCCTCACTTCTTTCACTTCCCTCACTGTCCTTTCTGAAACATCTAAAACCCAGCACTTGTCCATTCGTGTCCCTGAGCCATCCAAGTCTCTGTAATGACCACCACGTCATATCCTCAAGTACTGATCCACGCTCTAAGCTCATGCACTTTATTCACGACACTCCTTGCATTAAAATAGACGCATCTCAAACCTTCGGTCAGAGTGTCTCCTCCCTCTTGCACTGGCTCCAAGCTTTCTCTGTTTGTGAGTCAACCGCCTCTTCCTCGGTGTCTTCAGTTCGGTTCCCACCCCCCCCCCCCCAATAATTCTATCATGTTTGGAGGCATTTACACTCAAGGTAAACAATCACGACGGTGAAACGGTTTAAACTGCCAGAGCCAGCGCAGAGCCCTCTTGTGGCCAACCCGCACAATAACAGGTAGATCATTTCGGGCACTTCTGGATGGGAGGAGAAAGATACAAATGACCAATCAGGGAGAAGTCTCACCGGTCAGGGTTCTGGCACTGAGTATGGTTCTGTGGATCAGAAAGGTGGAAATTTGTTGAGTCTTTGCGATAGGATTTCCTTTTGTTAGAGGAACAGAAAACGAGTTTCTATCAACAAGAACGGGACTCCTCGGTGGTGTGTGGTCTTTAGGGGTATCACTAATATTGGTAGGAAGAGGAAGGCGAGTGTGAAAAATTATATATGTGCAGGTGTGGCCAGAAAGGAAAATAAAAGCAACATTCAGTTTAACACGTGACAAGGAGTTGGGGTCGGAACAAGGGCTGCGGATATGTGGATCATGGGGCTCTCTTCCAAAGAATGGATGGTCTTTACAGACGAGACAGTTTCATTTCATTTCAATTCAATTCAAGTTCAGCTTAATTGTAATTCCATCATTCATGAATACCTTTGAATACAGCCAGGACCAAGCCGAAAAAGACAATACCAATAGTCACACACGGCAGAAAGCACACACAGTATGCACAGGAAAGAATGGTAGCAAGCACATGCGGAACATCAATAAAACATTCACACAATAGATCTACACACCACACACACACACACACACACACACACACTCAACACACACACAAGCACACTCATACAAACTCACACACACGCGCACACACAAGCACACGCGCGTACACACACACAAGCACACAGACACACACACGCGCACACACACGCGCGCACACACACACACTCTCACACGCACACATACACACACACACGCACACACACACACTCACACACACACACACACACACACATATACACACACACACACACACACCCACACACACACACACACACTCTCACACACACACATACACACACACACGCTCGTACACACACACACAAACACACACACACACGCGCGCGCACACACACACTCTCACACACACACATACACACACACACGCTCGTACACACACACACAAACACACACACACACACACACGCACACACACACTCACACACACACCCACACATACACAAACACACACACACACACACACACACGCACACACACACGCACACACACACACACACACACACACACACACACACACGCACACACACACGCACACACACACACACACACACACACACGCACACACACTCGCGAGCGTACACACAGAAACACACAGACACACGCGCACACACACACACGCGCGTACACACACAAACAAACACACTCACACACACACACACGCACACACACACACACACACACACACACACACACACACACACACATATACAGAGGAATGTAACTGTCAGTGAGGTTTCACTGCTAACGTGCTGCTTTCCAAATAAATGGTGTCTTTGTTATGTGCGCCATCCAGTGACAGACTTGTTGTTTCTCTCTTGTGTGTATGAGTGGAAATATTCGCTGGCTTTTGGGCGAGAAATGAAGAGAGAAGACATGAGAGGAGTGAGCTGGTGGACCGCAGGACGGAGTGGACGGAGTGCGGGTGCGGGAGTTGAAGAGAGAAGACATGAGAGGAGTGAGCTGGTGGACCGCAGGACGGAGTGGATGGAGTTCGGGTGCGGGAGTTGAAGAGAGAAGACATGAGAGGAGTGAGCTGGTGGACCGCAGGACGGAGTGGACGGAGTGCGGGTGCGGGAGTTGAAGAGAGAAGACATGAGAGGAGTGAGCTGGTGGACCGCAGGACGGAGTGGACGGAGTGCGGGTGCGGGAGTTGAAGAGAGAACACATGAGAGGAGTGAGCTGGTGGACCGCAGGACGGAGTGGATGGAGTTAGGGTGCGGGAGTTGAAGAGAGAAGACATGGGAGGAGTGAGCTGGGAGAACGCAGCACGGAGTGGACTTGGAGTGCGGTTGCGGGAGTTGAAGAGAGAAGACATGAGAGGAGTGAGCTGGTGGACCGCAGGACGGAGTGGATTTGGAGTTCGGGTGCGGTAGTTGAAGAGAGAAGACATGAGAGGAGTTAACTGGTGGACCGCAGGACGGAGTGGATGGAGTCCGGGTGCGGGAGTTGAAGAGAGAAGACATGAGAGGAGTGAGCTGGGAGACCGCAGCACGGAGTGGACTTGGAGTGCGGTTGCGGGAGTTGAAGAGAGAAGACATGAGAGGAGTGAGCTGGTGGACCGCAGGACGGAGTGGACTTGGAGTGCGGGTGCGGGAGTTGAAGAGAGAAGACATGAGAGGAGTGAGCTGGTGGACCGCAGGACGGAGTGGATGGAGTTCGGGTGCGGGAGTTGAAGAGAGAAGACATGAGAGGAGTGAGATGGGAGACCGCAGGACGGAGTGGATGGAGTTCGGGTGCGGTAGTTGAAGAGAGAAGACATGAGAGGAGTGAGCTGGTGGACCGCATGACGGAGTGGATGGAGTTCGGGTGCGGGAGTTGAAGAGAGAAGACATGAGAGGAGTGAGCTGGTGGACCGCAGCACGGAGTGGACTTGGAGTGCGGGTGCGGGAGTTGAAGAGAGAAGACATGAGAGGACTGAGCTGGTGGACCGCAGGACGGAGTGGATGGAGGGCGGGTGCGGGAGTTGAAGAGAGAAGACATGAGAGGAGTGAGATGGGAGACCGCAGGACGGAGTGGACTTGGAGTGCGGGTGCGGGAATTGAAGAGAGAAGACATGAGAGGAGTGAGCTGGTGGACCGCAGGACGGAGTGGATGGAGTTCGGGTGCGGGAGTTGAAGAGAGAAGACATGAGAGGAGTGAGCTGGTGGACCGCAGGACGGAGTGGATGGAGTTCGGGTGCGGCAATTGAAGAGAGAAGACATGAGAGGAGTGAGCTGGTGGACCGCAGCACGGAGTGGACTTGGAGTGCGGGTGCGGGAGTTGAAGAGAGAAGACATGAGAGGAGTGAGCTGGTGGACCGCAGCACGGAGTGGACTTGGTGTGCGGGTGCGGGAGTTGAAGAGAGAAGACATGAGAGGAGTGAGATGGGAGACCGCAGGACGGAGTGGACTTGGAGTGCGGGTGCGGGAGTTGAAGAGAGAAGACATGAGAGGAGTGAGCTGGTGGAACGCAGGACGGAGTGGATGGAGTTCGGGTGCGGGAGTTGAAGAGAGAAGACATGAGAGGAGTGAGCTGGTGGACCGCAGGACGGAGTGGCCTTGGAGTTCGGGTGCGGGAGTTGAAGAGAGAAGACATGAGAGGACGAAGCTGGTGGACCGCAGGACGGAGTGGATGGAGTTCGGAGCGGAAATTGAAGAGAGAAGACATGAGAGGAGTGAGCTGGTGGACCGCAGGACGGAGTGGACTTGGAGTGCGGGTGCGGGAGTTGAAGAGAGAAGACATGAGAGGAGTGAGCTGTTGGACCGCAGGACGGAGTGGACTTGGAGTGCGGGTGCGGGAGTTGAAGAGAGAAGACATGAGAGGACGAAGCTGGTGGACCGCAGGACGGAGTGGACTTGTAGTGCGGGTGCGGGAGTTGAAGAGAGAAGACATGAGAGGAGTGAGATGGGAGACCGCAGGACGGAGTGGATGGAGTTCGGGTGCGGGAGTTGAAGAGAGAAGACATGAGAGGAGTGATATGGGAGACCGCAGGACGGAGTGGACTTGGAGTGCGGGTGCGGGAGTTGAAGAGAGAAGACATGAGAGGAGTGAGCTGGTGGAACGCAGGACGGAGTGGATGGAGTTCGGGTGCGGGAGTTGAAGAGAGAAGACATGAGAGGAGTGAGCTGGTGGACCGCAGGACGGAGTGGATGGAGTTCGGGTGCGGGAGTTGAAGAGAGAAGACATGGGAGGAGTGAGCTGGGAGACCGCAGCACGGAGTGGACTTGGAGTGCGGTTGCGGGTGTTGAAGAGAGAAGACATGAGAGGAGTGAGCTGGTGGACCGCAGCACGGAGTGGACTTGGAGTGCGGGTGCGTGAGTTGAAGAGAGAAGACATGAGAGGAGTGAGCTGGTGGAACGCAGGACGGAGTGGATGGAGTGCGGGTGCGGGAGTTGAAGAGAGAAGACATGAGAGGAGTGAGATGGGAGACCGCAGGACGGAGTGGACTTGGAGTGCGGGTGCAGGAGTTGAAGAGAGAAGACATGAGAGGAATGAGCTGGTGGACCGCAGGATGGAGTGGATGGAGTGCGGGTGCGGGAGTTGAAGAGAGAAGACATGAGAGGAGTGAGCTGGTGGACCGCAGGACGGAGTGGATGGAGTTCGGGAGCGGGAGTTGAAGAGAGAAGACATGAGAGGAGTGAGATGGGAGACCGCAGGACGGAGTGGATGGAGTTCGGGTACGGGAGTTGAAGAGAGAAGACATGAGAGGAGTGAGCTGGTGGACCGCAGGACGGAGTGGATGGAGTTCGGGTGCGGGAGTTGAAGAGAGAAGACATGAGAGGAGTGAGCTGGGAGACCGCAGGACGGAGTGGATGGAGTGCGGGTGCAGGAGTTGAAGAGAGAAGACATGAGAGGAGTGAGCTGGTGGACCGCAGGACGGAGTGGATGGAGTGCGGGTGCGGGAGTTGAAGAGAGAAGACATGAGAGGAGTGAGCTGGTGGACCGCAGGACGGAGTGGATGGAGTGCGGCTGCGGGAGTTGAAGAGAGAAGACATGAGAGGAGTGAGCTGGTGGACCGCAGGACGGAGTGGATGGAGTGCGGCTGCGGGAGTTGAAGAGAGAAGACATGAGAGGAGTGAGCTGGTGGACCGCAGGACGGAGTGGATGGAGTTCGGGAGCGGGAATTGAAGAGAGAAGACATGAGAGGAGTGAGCTGGTGGACCGAGGACGGAGTGGATGGAGTGCGGGTGCGGGAATTGAAGAGAGAAGACATGAGAGGAGTGAGATGGGAGACCGCAGGACGGAGTGGATGGAGTGCGGGTGCGGGAATTGAAGAGAGAAGACATGAGAGGAGTGAGATGGGAGACCGCACGACCGAGTGGATGGAGTGCGGGTGCGGGAATTGAAGAGAGAAGACATGAGAGGAGTGAGATGGGAGACCGCAGGACGGAGTGGACTTGGAGTGCGGGTGCGGGAGTTGAAGAGAGAAGACATGAGAGGAGTGAGCTGGTGGACCGCAGGACGGAGTGGATGGAGTGCGGGTGCGGGAGTTGAAGAGAGAAGACATGAGAGGAGTGAGCTGGTGGACCGCAGGACGGAGTGGATGGAGTGCGGCTGCGGGAGTTGAAGAGAGAAGACATGAGAGGAGTGAGCTGGTGGACCGCAGGACGGAGTGGATGGAGTGCGGCTGCGGGAGTTGAAGAGAGAAGACATGAGAGGAGTGAGCTGGTGGACCGCAGGACGGAGTGGATGGAGTTCGGGAGCGGGAATTGAAGAGAGAAGACATGAGAGGAGTGAGCTGGTGGACCGAGGACGGAGTGGATGGAGTGCGCGTGCGGGAATTGAAGAGAGAAGACATGAGAGGAGTGAGATGGGAGACCGCAGGACGGAGTGGATGGAGTGCGGGTGCGGGAATTGAAGAGAGAAGACATGAGAGGAGTGAGATGGGAGACCGCACGACCGAGTGGATGGAGTGCGGGTGCGGGAATTGAAGAGAGAAGACATGAGAGGAGTGAGCTGGTGGAACGCAGGACGGAGTGGATGGAGTTCGGGTGCGGGAGTTGAAGAGAGAAGACATGAGAGGAGTGAGCTGGTGGACCGCAGGACGGAGTGGACTTGGAGTTCGGGTGCGGGAGTTGAAGAGAGAAGACATGAGAGGACGAAGCTGGTGGACCGCAGGACGGAGTGGATGGAGTTCGGGTGCGGGAATTGAAGAGAGAAGACATGAGAGGAGTGAGCTGGTGGACCGCAAGACGGAGTGGACTTGGAGTGCGGGTGCGGGAGTTGAAGAGAGAAGACATGAGAGGAGTGAGCTGGTGGACCGCAGGACGGAGTGGACTTGGAGTTCGGGTGCGGGAGTTGAAGAGAGAAGACATGAGAGGACGTAGCTGGTGGACCGCAGGACGGAGTGGACTTGGAGTTCGTGTGCGGGAATTGAAGAGAGAAGACATGAGAGGAGTGAGCTGGGAGACCGCAGGACGGAGTGGATGGAGTTCGGGTGCGGGAGTTGAAGAGAGAAGACATGAGAGGACGAAGCTGGTGGACCGCAGGACGGAGTGGACTTGGAGTGCGGGTGCGGGAGCTGAAGAGAGAAGACATGAGAGGAGTGAGATGGGAGACCGCAGGACGGAGTGGATGGAGTTCGTGTGCGGGAATTGAAGAGAGAAGACATGAGAGGAGTGAGCTGGTGGACCGCAGGACGGAGTGGATGGAGTTCGGGTGCGGGAATTGAAGAGAGAAGACATGAGAGGAGTGAGCTGGAGGACCGCAGGACGGAGTGGACTTGGACTGCGGGTGCGGGAGTTGAAGACAGAAGACATGAGAGGACGAAGCTGGTGGACCGCAGGATGGAGTGGATGGAGTGCGGGTGCGGGAGTTGAAGAGAGAAGACATGAGAGGAGTGAGCTGGTGGACCGCAGGACGGAGTGGATGGAGTTCGGGAGCGGGAGTTGAAGAGAGAAGACATGAGAGGAGTGAGATGGGAGACCGCAGGACGGAGCGGACTTGGAGTGCGGGTGCGGGAGTTGAAGAGAGAAGACATGAGAGGAGTGAGTTGGTGGACCGCAGGACGGAGTGGATGGAGTGCGGGTGCGGGAGTTGAAGAGAGAAGACATGAGAGGAGTGAGCTGGTGGACCGCAGGACGGAGTGGATGGAGTTCGGGTGCGGGAGTTGAAGAGAGAAGACATGTGAGGAGTGAGCTGGGAGACCGCAGGACGGAGTGGATGGAGTGCGGGTGCGGGAGTTGAAGAGAGAAGACATGAGAGGAGTGAGCTGGTGGACCGCAGGACGGAGTGGATGGAGTTCGGGAGCGGGAGTTGAAGAGAGAAGACATGAGAGGAGTGAGCTGGTGGACCGCAGGACGGAGTGGATGGAGTGCGGGTGCGTGATTTGAAGAGAGAAGACATGAGAGGAGTGAGCTGGTGCACCGCAGGACGGAGTGGATGGAGTGCGGGTGCGGGAATTGAAGAGAGAAGACATGAGAGGAGTGAGATGGGAGACCGCAGGACGGAGTGGATGGAGTGCGGGTGCGGTGAATTGAAGAGAGAAGACATGAGAGGAGTGAGATGGGAGACCGCACGACGGAGTGGATGGAGTGCGGGAGCGGGAATTGAAGAGAGAAGACATGAGAGGAGTGAGATGGGAGACCGCAGGACGGAGTGGACTTGGAGTGCGGGTGCGGGAGTTGAAGAGAGAAGACTTGAGAGGAGTGAGCTGGTGGACGGCAGGACGGAGTGGACTTGGAGTGCGGGTGCGGGAGTTGAAGAGAGAAGACATGAGAGGAGTGAGCTGGTGGACCGCAGGACGGAGTGGATGGAGTTCGGTTGCGGGAGTTGAAGAGAGAAGACATGAGAGGAGTGAGATGCGAGACCGCAGGCCGGAGTGGACTTGGAGTGCGGGTGCGGGAGTTGAAGAGAGAAGACATGAGAGGAGTGAGCTGGTGGACCGCAGGATGGAGTGGACTTGGAGTGCGGGTGCGGGAGTTGATGAGAGAAGACATGAGAGGAGTGAGATGGGAGACCGCAGGACGGAGTGGACTTGGAGTTCGGGTGCGGGAGTTGAAGAGAGAAGACATGAGAGGAGTGAGCTGGGAGACCGCAGGGCGGAGTGGACTTGGAGTGCGGGAGCGGGAGTTGAAGAGAGAAGACATGAGAGGAGTGAGCTGGGAGACCGCAGGACGGAGTGGATGGAGTTCGGGTGCGGGAGTTGAAGGGAGAAGACATGAGAGGGGTGAGATGGGAGACCGCAGGACGGAGTGGATGGAGTTCGGGTGCGGGAGTTGAAGAGAGAAGACATGAGAGAAGTGAGATGGGAGACCGCAGGACGGAGTGGACTTGGAGTGCGGGTGCGGGAGTTGAAGAGAGAAGACATGAGAGGAGTGAGCTGGGAGACCGCAGGGCGGAGTGGACTTGGAGTGCGGGAGCGGGAGTTGAAGAGAGAAGACATGAGAGGAGTGAGCTGGTGGACCGCAGGACGGAGTGGATGGAGTGCGGGTGCGGGAGTTGAAGAGAGAAGACATGAGAGGAGTGAGCTGGTGGACCGCAGGACCGAGTGGTTGGAGTTCGGGAGCGGGAATTGAAGAGAGAAGACATGAGAGGAGTGAGCTGGTGGACCGAGGACGGAGTGGATGGAGTGCGGGTGCGGGAATTGAAGAGAGAAGACATGAGAGGAGTGAGATGGGAGACCGCAGGACGGAGTGGATGGAGTGCGGGTGCGGGAATTGAAGAGAGAAGACATGAGAGGAGTGAGATGGATGACCGCACGACCGAGTGGATGGAGTGCGGGTGCGGGAATTGAAGAGAGAAGACATGAGAGGAGTGAGATGGGAGACCGCAGGACGGAGTGGACTTGGAGTGCGGGTGCGGGAGTTGAAGAGAGAAGACATGAGAGGAGTGAGCTGGTGGAACGCAGGACGGAGTGGATGGAGTTCGGGTGCGGGAGTTGAAGAGAGAAGACATGAGAGGAGTGAGCTGGTGGACCGCAGGACGGAGTGGACTTGGAGTTCGGGTGCGGGAGTTGAAGAGAGAAGACATGAGAGGACGAAGCTGGTGGACCGCAGGTCGGAGTGGATGGAGTTCGTGTGCGGGAATTGAAGAGAGAAGACATGAGAGGAGTGAGCTGGTGGACCGCAAGACGGAGTGGACTTGGAGTGCGGGTGCGGGAGTTGAAGAGAGAAGACATGAGAGGAGTGAGCTGGTGGACCGCAGGACGGAGTGGACTTGGAGTTCGGGTGCGGGAGTTGAAGAGAGAAGACATGAGAGGACGTAGCTGGTGGACCGCAGGACGGAGTGGACTTGGAGTTCGTGTGCGGGAATTGAAGAGAGAAGACATGAGAGGAGTGAGCTGGGAGACCGCAGGACGGAGTGGATGGAGTGCGGGTGCGGGAATTGAAGAGAGAAGACATGAGAGGACGAAGCTGGTGGACCGCAGGACGGAGTGGACTTGGAGTGCGGGTGCGGGAGCTGAAGAGAGAAGACATGAGAGGAGTGAGATGGGAGACCGCAGGACGGAGTGGATGGAGTTCGTGTGCGGGAATTGAAGAGAGAAGACATGAGAGGAGTGAGCTGGTGGACCGCAGGACGGAGTGGATGGAGTTCGGGTGCGGGAATTGAAGAGAGAAGACATGAAAGGAGTGAGCTGGAGGACCGCAGGACGGAGTGGATGGAGTTCGGGTGCGGGAATTGAAGAGAGAAGACATGAGAGGAGTGAGCTGGAGGACCGCAGGACGGAGTGGATGGAGTTCGGGTGCGGGAATTGAAGAGAGAAGACATGAGAGGAGTGAGCTGGTGGACCGCAGGACGGAGTGGATGGAGTTCGGGTGCGGGAATTGAAGAGAGAAGACATGAAAGGAGTGAGCTGGAGGACCGCAGGACGGAGTGGATGGAGTTCGGGTGCGGGAATTGAAGAGAGAAGACATGAGAGGAGTGAGCTGGTGGACCGCAGGACGGAGTGGACTTGGACTGCGGGTGCGGGAGTTGAAGACAGAAGACATGAGAGGACGAAGCTGGTGGACCGCAGGATGGAGTGGATGGAGTGCGGGTGCGGGAGTTGAAGAGAGAAGACATGAGAGGAGTGAGCTGGTGGACCGCAGGACGGAGTGGATGGAGTTCGGGAGCGGGAGTTGAAGAGAGAAGACATGAGAGGAGTGAGATGGGAGACCGCAGGACGGAGTGGACTTGGAGTGCGGGTGCGGGAGTTGAAGAGAGAAGACATGAGAGGAGTGAGCTGGTGGACCGCAGGATGGAGTGGATGGAGTGCGGGTGCGGGAGTTGAAGAGGAAAGACATGAGAGGAGTGAGCTGGTGGACCGCAGGACGGAGTGGATGGAGTTCGGGTGCGGGAGTTGAAGAGAGAAGACATGAGAGGAGTGAGCTGGTGGACCGCAGGACGGAGTGGATGGAGTGCGGCTGCGGGAGTTGAAGAGAGAAGACATGAGAGGAGTGAGCTGGTGGACCGCAGGACGGAGTGGATGGAGTTCGGGAGCGGGAATTGAAGAGAGAAGACATGAGAGGAGTGAGCTGGTGGACCGAGGACGGAGTGGATGGAGTGCGGGTGCGGGAATTGAAGAGAGAAGACATGAGAGGAGTGAGATGGGAGACCGCAGGACGGAGTGGATGGAGTGCGGGTGCGGGAATTGAAGAGAGAAGACATGAGAGGAGTGAAATGGGAGACCGCACGACCGAGTGGATGGAGTGCGGGTGCGGGAATTGAAGAGAGAAGACATGAGAGGAGTGAGATGGGAGACCGCAGGACGGAGTGGACTTGGAGTGCGGGTGCGGGAGTTGAAGAGAGAAGACATGAGAGGAGTGAGCTGGTGGAACGCAGGACGGAGTGGATGGAGTTCGGGTGCGGGAGTTGAAGAGAGAAGACATGAGAGGAGTGAGCTGGTGGACCGCAGGACGGAGTGGACTTGGAGTTCGGGTGCGGGAGTTGAAGAGAGAAGACATGAGAGGACGAAGCTGGTGGACCGCAGGACGGAGTGGATGGAGTTCGGGTGCGGGAATTGAAGAGAGAAGACATGAGAGGAGTGAGCTGGTGGACCGCAAGACGGAGTGGACTTGGAGTGCGGGTGCGGGAGTTGAAGAGAGAAGACATGAGAGGAGTGAGCTGGTGGACCGCAGGACGGAGTGGACTTGGAGTTCGGGTGCGGGAGTTGAAGAGAGAAGACATGAGAGGACGTAGCTGGTGGACCGCAGGACGGAGTGGACTTGGAGTTCGTGTGCGGGAATTGAAGAGAGAAGACATGAGAGGAGTGAGCTGGGAGACCGCAGGACGGAGTGGAAGGAGTGCGGGTGCGGGAATTGAAGAGAGAAGACATGAGAGGACGAAGCTGGTGGACCGCAGGACGGAGTGGACTTGGAGTGCGGGTGCGGGAGCTGAAGAGAGAAGACATGAGAGGAGTGAGATGGGAGACCGCAGGACGGAGTGGATGGAGTTCGTGTGCGGGAATTGAAGAGAGAAGACATGAGAGGAGTGAGCTGGTGGACCGCAGGACGGAGTGGATGGAGTTCGGGTGCGGGAATTGAAGAGAGAAGACATGAGAGGAGTGAGCTGGAGGACCGCAGGACGGAGTGGATGGAGTTCGGGTGCGGGAATTGAAGAGAGAAGACATGAGAGGAGTGAGCTGGTGGACCGCAGGACGGAGTGGATGGAGTTCGGGTGCGGGAATTGAAGAGAGAAGACATGAAAGGAGTGAGCTGGAGGACCGCAGGACGGAGTGGATGGAGTTCGGGTGCGGGAATTGAAGAGAGAAGACATGAGAGGAGTGAGCTGGTGGACCGCAGGACGGAGTGGACTTGGACTGCGGGTGCGGGAGTTGAAGACAGAAGACATGAGAGGACGAAGCTGGTGGACCGCAGGATGGAGTGGATGGAGTGCGGGTGCGGGAGTTGAAGAGAGAAGACATGAGAGGAGTGAGCTGGTGGACCGCAGGACGGAGTGGATGGAGTTCGGGAGCGGGAGTTGAAGAGAGAAGACATGAGAGGAGTGAGATGGGAGACCGCAGGACGGAGTGGACTTGGAGTGCGGGTGCGGGAGTTGAAGAGAGAAGACATGAGAGGAGTGAGTTGGTGGACCGCAGGACGGAGTGGATGGAGTGCGGGTGCGGGCGTTGAAGAGAGAAGACATGAGAGGAGTGAGCTGGTGGACCGCAGGACGGAGTGGATGGAGTTCGGGTGCGGGAGTTGAAGAGAGAAGACATGTGAGGAGTGAGCTGGGAGACCGCAGGACGGAGTGGATGGAGTGCGGGTGCGGGAGTTGAAGAGAGAAGACATGAGAGGAGTGAGCTGGTGGACCGCAGGACGGAGTGGATGGAGTTCGGGAGCGGGAGTTGAAGAGAGAAGACATGAGAGGAGTGAGCTGGTGGACCGCAGGACGGAGTGGATGGAGTGCGGGTGCGGGATTTGAAGAGAGAAGACATGAGAGGAGTGAGCTGGTGGACCGCAGGACGGAGTGGATGGAGTGCGGGTGCGGTGAATTGAAGAGAGAAGACATGAGAGGAGTGAGATGGGAGACCGCACGACGGAGTGGATGGAGTGCGGGAGCGGGAATTGAAGAGAGAAGACATGAGAGGAGTGAGATGGGAGACCGCAGGACGGAGTGGACTTGGAGTGCGGGTGCGGGAGTTGAAGAGAGAAGACTTGAGAGGAGTGAGCTGGTGGACGGCAGGACGGAGTGGACTTGGAGTGCGGGTGCGGGAGTTGAAGAGAGAAGACATGAGAGGAGTGAGATGGGAGACCGCAGGACGGAGTGGACTTGGAGTGCGGGTGCGGGAGTTGAAGAGAGAAGACATGAGAGGAGTGAGCTGGGAGACCGCAGGGCGGAGTGGACTTGGAGTGCGGGAGCGGGAGTTGAAGAGAGAAGACATGAGAGGAGTGAGCTGGGAGACCGCAGGACGGAGTGGATGGAGTTCGGGTGCGGGAGTTGAAGGGAGAAGACATGAGAGGGGTGAGATGGGAGACCGCAGGACGGAGTGGATGGAGTTCGGGTGCGGGAGTTGAAGAGAGAAGACATGAGAGAAGTGAGATGGGAGACCGCAGGACGGAGTGGACTTGGAGTGCGGGTGCGGGAGTTGAAGAGAGAAGACATGAGAGGAGTGAGCTGGGAGACCGCAGGGCGGAGTGGACTTGGAGTGCGGGAGCGGGAGTTGAAGAGAGAAGACATGAGAGGAGTGAGCTGGTGGACCGCAGGACGGAGTGGATGGAGTGCGGGTGCGGGAGTTGAAGAGAGAAGACATGAGAGGAGTGAGCTGGTGGACCGCAGGACGGAGTGGATGGAGTTAGGGAGCGGGAATTGAAGAGAGAAGACATGAGAGGAGTGAGCTGGTGGACCGAGGACGGAGTGGATGGAGTGCGGGTGCGGGAATTGAAGAGAGAAGACATGAGAGGAGTGAGATGGGAGACCGCAGGACGGAGTGGATGGAGTGCGGTTGCGGGAATTGAAGAGAGAAGACATGAGAGGAGTGAGATGGGAGACCGCAGGACGGAGTGGACTTGGAGTGCGGGTGCGGGAGTTGAAGAGAGAAGACATGAGAGGAGTGAGCTGGTGGAACGCAGGACGGAGTGGATGGAGTTCGGGTGCGGGAGTTGAAGAGAGAAGACATGAGAGGAGTGAGCTGGTGGACCGCAGGACGGAGTGGACTTGGAGTTCGGGTGCGGGAGTTGAAGAGAGAAGACATGAGAGGACGAAGCTGGTGGACCGCAGGACGGAGTGGTCTTGGAGTTCGGGTGCGGGAGTTGAAGAGAGAAGACATGAGAGGAGTGAGCTGGTGGACCGCAAGACGGAGTGGACTTGGAGTGCGGGTGCGGGAGTTGAAGAGAGAAGACATGAGAGGAGTGAGCTGGTGGACCGCAGGACGGAGTGGACTTGGAGTTCGTGTGCGGGAATTGAAGAGAGAAGACATGAGAGGAGTGAGCTGGGAGACCGCAGGACGGAGTGGATGGAGTGCGGGTGCGGGAATTGAAGAGAGAAGACATGAGAGGACGAAGCTGGTGGACCGCAGGACGGAGTGGACTTGGAGTGCGGGTGCGGGAGCTGAAGAGAGAAGACATGAGAGGAGTGAGATGGGAGACCGCAGGACGGAGTGGATGGAGTTCGTGTGCGGGAATTGAAGAGAGAAGACATGAGAGGAGTGAGCTGGTGGACCGCAGGACGGAGTGGATGGAGTTCGGGTGCGGGAATTGAAGAGAGAAGACATGAGAGGAGTGAGCTGGAGGACCGCAGGACGGAGTGGATGGAGTTCGGGTGCGGGAATTGAAGAGAGAAGACATGAGAGGAGTGAGCTGGTGGACCGCAAGACGGAGTGGACTTGGAGTGCGGGTGCGGGAGTTGAAGAGAGAAGACATGAGAGGACGTAGCTGGTGGACCGCAGGACGGAGTGGACTTGGAGTTCGTGTGCGGGAATTGAAGAGAGAAGACATGAGAGGAGTGAGCTGGGAGACCGCAGGACGGAGTGGATGGAGTGCGGGTGCGGGAATTGAAGAGAGAAGACATGAGAGGACGAAGCTGGTGGACCGCAGGACGGAGTGGACTTGGAGTGCGGGTGCGGGAGCTGAAGAGAGAAGACATGAGAGGAGTGAGATGGGAGACCGCAGGACGGAGTGGATGGAGTTCGTGTGCGGGAATTGAAGAGAGAAGACATGAGAGGAGTGAGCTGGTGGACCGCAGGACGGAGTGGATGGAGTTCGGGTGCGGGAATTGAAGAGAGAAGACATGAGAGGAGTGAGCTGGAGGACCGCAGGACGGAGTGGATGGAGTTCGGGTGCGGGAATTGAAGAGAGAAGACATGAGAGGAGTGAGCTGGTGGACCGCAGGACGGAGTGGACTTGGACTGCGGGTGCGGGAGTTGAAGACAGAAGACATGAGAGGACGTAGCTGGTGGACCGCAGGATGGAGTGGATGGAGTGCGGGTGCGGGAGTTGAAGAGAGAAGACATGAGAGGAGTGAGCTGGTGGACCGCAGGACGGAGTGGATGGAGTTCGGGAGCGGGAGTTGAAGAGAGAAGACATGAGAGGAGTGAGATGGGAGACCGCAGGACGGAGTGGACTTGGAGTGCGGGTGCGGGAGTTGAAGAGAGAAGACATGAGAGGAGTGAGCTGGTGGACCGCAGGATGGAGTGGATGGAGTGCGGGTGCGGGAGTTGAAGAGGAAAGACATGAGAGGAGTGAGCTGGTGGACCGCAGGACGGAGTGGATGGAGTTCGGGTGCGGGAGTTGAAGAGAGAAGACATGTGAGGAGTGAGCTGGGAGACCGCAGGACGGAGTGGATGGAGTGCGGGTGCGGGAGTTGAAGAGAGAAGACATGAGAGGAGTGAGCTGGTGGACCGCAGGACGGAGTGGATGGAGTTCGGGAGCGGGAGTTGAAGAGAGAAGACATGAGAGGAGTGAGCTGGTGGACCGCAGGACGGAGTGGATGGAGTGCGGGTGCGGGAGTTGAAGAGAGAAGACATGAGAGGAGTGAGCTGGTGGACCGCAGGACGGAGTGGATGGAGTTCGGGAGCGGAAGTTGAAGAGAGAAGACATGAGAGGAGTGAGCTGGTGGACCGCAGGACGGAGTGGATGGAGTGCGGGTGCGGGAATTGAAGAGAGAAGACATGAGAGGAGTGAGATGGGAGACCGCAGGACGGAATGGATGGAGTGCGGGTGCGGGAATTGAAGAGAGAAGACATGAGAGGAGTGAGATGGGAGACCGCAGGACGGAGTGGACTTGGAGTGCGGGTGCGGGAGTTGAAGAGAGAAGACATGAGAGGAGTGAGCTGGTGGACCGCAGGACGGAGTGGATGGAGTTCGGGTGCGGGAGTTGAAGAGAGAAGACTTGAGAGGAGTGAGCTGGTGGACGGCAGGACGGAGTGGACTTGGAGTGCGGGTGCGGGAGTTGAAGAGAGAAGACATGAGAGGAGTGAGCTGGTGGACCGCAGGACGTAGTGGATGGAGTTCGGTTGCGGGAGTTGAAGAGAGAAGACATGAGAGGAGTGAGATGCGAGACCGCAGGACGGAGTGGACTTGGAGTGCGGGTGCGGGAGTTGAAGAGAGAAGACATGAGAGGAGTGAGATGGGAGACCGCCGGACGGCGTGGATGGAGTGCGGGAGCGGGAGTTGAAGAGAGAAGACATGAGAGGAGTGAGCTGGTGGACCGCAGGATGGAGTGGACTTGGAGTGCGGGTGCGGGAGTTGAAGAGAGAAGACATGAGAGGAGTGAGATGGGAGACCGCAGGACGGAGTGGACTTGGAGTGCGGGTGCGGGAGTTGAAGAGAGAAGACATGAGAGGACGAAGCTGGTGGACCGCAGGACGGAGTGGACTTGGAGTGCGGGTGCGGGAGCTGAAGAGAGAAGACATGAGAGGAGTGAGATGGGAGACCGCAGGACGGAGTGGATGGAGTTCGTGTGCGGGAATTGAAGAGAGAAGACATGAGAGGAGTGAGCTGGTGGACCGCAGGACGGAGTGGATGGAGTTCGGGTGCGGGAATTGAAGAGAGAAGACATGAGAGGAGTGAGCTGGAGGACCGCAGGACGGAGTGGATGGAGTTCGGGTGCGGGAATTGAAGAGAGAAGACATGAGAGGAGTGAGCTGGTGGACCGCAGGACGGAGTGGACTTGGACTGCGGGTGCGGGAGTTGAAGACAGAAGACATGAGAGGACGAAGCTGGTGGACCGCAGGACGGAGTGGATGGAGTTCGGGAGCGGGAGTTGAAGAGAGAAGACATGAGAGGAGTGAGCTGGTGGACCGCAGGACGGAGTGGATGGAGTGCGGGTGCGGGAGTTGAAGAGAGAAGACATGAGAGGAGTGAGCTGGTGGACCGCAGGACGGAGTGGATGGAGTTCGGGAGCGGGAGTTGAAGAGAGAAGACATGAGAGGAGTGAGCTGGTGGACCGCAGGACGGAGTGGATGGAGTGCGGGTGCGGGAATTGAAGAGAGAAGACATGAGAGGAGTGAGATGGGAGACCGCAGGACGGAGTGGATGGAGTGCGGGTGCGGTGAATTGAAGAGAGAAGACATGAGAGGAGTGAGATGGGAGACCGCACGACGGAGTGGATGGAGTGCGGGTGCGGGAATTGAAGAGAGAAGACATGAGAGGAGTGAGATGGGAGACCGCAGGACGGAGTGGACTTGGAGTGCGGGTGCGGGAGTTGAAGAGAGAAGACATGAGAGGAGTGAGCTGGTGGACCGCAGGACGGAGTGGACTTGGAGTGCGGGTGCGGGAGTTGAAGAGAGAAGACATGAGAGGAGTGAGCTGGTGGACCGCAGGACGTAGTGGATGGAGTTCGGTTGCGGGAGTTGAAGAGAGAAGACATGAGAGGAGTGAGATGCGAGACCGCAGGACGGAGTGGACTTGGAGTGCGGGTGCGGGAGTTGAAGAGAGAAGACATGAGAGGAGTGAGATGGGAGACCGCCGGACGGCGTGGATGGAGTGCGGGAGCGGGAGTTGAAGAGAGAAGACATGAGAGGAGTGAGCTGGTGGACCGCAGGATGGAGTGGACTTGGAGTGCGGGTGCGGGAGTTGAAGAGAGAAGACATGAGAGGAGTGAGATGGGAGACCGCAGGACGGAGTGGACTTGGAGTGCGGGTGCGGGAGTTGAAGAGAGAAGACATGAGAGGAGTGAGCTGGGAGACCGCAGGGCGGAGTGGACTTGGAGTGCGGGAGCGGGAGTTGAAGAGAGAAGACATGAGAGGAGTGAGCTGGGAGACCGCAGGACGGATTGGATGGAGTTCGGGTGCGGGAGTTGAAGGGAGAAGACATGAGAGGGGTGAGATGGGAGACCGCAGGACGGAGTGGATGGAGTTCGGGTGCGGGAGTTGAAGAGAGAAGACATGAGGGGAGTGAGCCTGGAGACCGCAGGACGGAGTGGATGGATTTCGGGTGCGGGAGTTGAGACGATCGGAGGAAATCGATGCGGAATTCAAGGATGCAGAACCGTGATCTCCAACTGGCACAATAATCTGTTTCATTAAAATGGACCCTTTTTATTTCTGATTACAATAAAGAAATGAAGCACATTTGTTTAATTTCATATGGTGTATCGTCTGATCTTTCGTGATACTGAGTTGTACAAGGGGAAGATGTCACGCAGTATCCACGCAAACGAGACTTCAACAGCTTGGCTTGTGGTGGGTGGAGGGTGCGGCGACTGTCTTCCGCTGGTGTCCAGAACAGAGTTGTAATCTGCTGAGCGAACACTAGGGGTAACCTGCCGAGAGGGTGAGCCACACCGCCCTCACGATGCTCAGCTCCTTCATTTCCTCTCCCATGAGCAACTCTCAGTTTACACCTGATTTTGAGTGGAACTAATGTCCCAGCGGGAAGTTTTGCCATCAGAAAGGGGGAGCGGCGGAGCATAAACAAGAGTTGCAGGGGTATGAAGACCAGAACGCCTGAACAGGTAGTGGAGTGGTTGTTGGAACATATGTTGTTCCGACCTCAGATAATGTTGAGTAGCAGAATGTTGCGTCTGCTGGGACTCATGTCTGAGCAGCGTCCGTCTCAATGCCTGATGTATTGTACAGAATGTTGACCAGCTCAGGGCAGGGGCCAACGCCCTGGAAGCATGATATTTCAGCCAGGCGTGAGAGTTAGTTCCAGGATGGGCGGGACCGTTCACTCAGTATTCCCGGGTATCGGTTGTTTTAGTCGTACTAATGCTGGAATAATTGAAGGGAGACGGACAGCTTTAATGGACAAGGAAACTATCACAGCGATGCTCTGTCAGGTGAGACTGGAGAACTCGACCGGGTAAGGCTTTACGGGTGGATCTGAGGAATGAGATAAGAACGCGCTCTTTAGACACATTATCGAACCGCCTAAAAGTCCTAGGGATTCAGAGGAAAGAATCTATAGAGAGATCGCAGACTGTTACAAGAAAAATAAGGTTGTGATAATGGGTGTTTTTAACGTACCTGGTATTGACTGTGAGTCCCATACAGTGAAAGACCAGTGGGATAGTTTGTCAACTGTCTTAAAGTAAGTTTCTTTAATCAGTACCTGTAAAGTTCTACGGAGACAGTGCAATACCTGATCTCCTCCTACGGAATGGACAAGGCAAGGGACAAAAGCTTGAATCGGGCAACAATTTTCACCTAGTGATGATAATGCCATTAGATACAAGTTGATAATGGAAAAGGATAGGTCTGACCTCCGTTTCAGATTCTAAATTGGATTAAGGCCAACGTTATTGGAGTCGGGAATGATCTGGCAAGTACGAATTCGAACGGGTTGTGTTCTGGCAAAGTTGCACTTGGCAAGTCGGAGCCCAAGCATTGTTAACCTCAGTGTAGTAGGGAAGGGACCATACCGTGAATAGTTGGAAGAACTGAAAGAGAGCGCGACTTCAGTGTACAAGATCGGGGTGCGAGCAGCCGACGGGCAAAGTAGATCGGGATGGGGACTGGGTATGAAGTTTCCGAGTCCACTCATTTACTTCGGGTCGCCCCGTTACAGGATGAGTGTGGGGGTCTCTGGAGAGGATATAGTGGAGGGTTCCCTATGACGATGACAGGAATAGAGAGCAAAATCTAAAAGCAGAGGTCGGAAATTTTCGTTTCTTTTTTCTGGAGCGGGGGAGTCTGAGGGTACACCTGACAGCTGTTAAAAAAATTACGAGAGACAGAGACTGACCAGGCAGCGGGTATTTTACCCTCAAGGTGGGAATGCCTAATACCGGAAGGCCCGCTTTAGGGTGAGAGGGTGTAAGTTGAAGGGAGATGTGTTTGGTACGTTTCTGCTCCAAGAGGGTTTGCTGAGTGATTGGAACGTGCTGCCAGCGCTGGTGGTGGAGGGAGATCCACAGAGGCGTTAAGGCTGTTTAACAGGCTCGTTGTTCTGCAGGGAATGGAGGGAGGTTGACATGGTGTCTGCAGCAGGGATTTGCTTCATTTGGTACATTGCAAACTTTGGGGCCGAAGGGTCTGACCTGCTCTGTTACTGACGTTCTCTGCTCTGTAGAAGAAACGCAGAATGCTGTTTGAACTCATCGGGTGGGAAGAGATCAAAGGATCTGGGGAATCTCCGTCAAATAGTCGCTCTCCTGCACCACTCCCGTCTCCGTCACCCCTCCATCCCTTGCAAACTCCCGCGTCACCGTGAACCAGACCCTCACTTCGCCATGTCCCTCATCCCGATGGCTCACCCACTCTCCGTGACACGCTTCATCCTCTAAACCCTCACAATGTCCATTGCCCCCCTCCCCTCTCTGTGTTCACAGGCAATTGTGGTGACTATGAGTGAGAGAAGGCGTCTGGTGCTACACCTCCCCCCACCCACCGGATATCTGTCACCAGTTCTGAGCCTCTCCACAGCTCTACATGCACAGACCGGTCATGTGGTTCCACCATCAGTGGCTGCAGCCCCACCACCGGCCTCCTCTCTCCACCCCTTCCTTCCTCTTCTGGCAGCACGCCATCCGGTCACACAGACACACACAGCATCTGCGAGAGACACACATAGTTCTAGTCTGCTGGAACGCCGAATTGCTCGGTATTGGTGAGTGGGGAGACCGGGGGAGAGAGGGAGCTGCGCACATTTTCTGATTCCGGTAGACTGAGCTGCGATGGTGCGGCGGGTTGTTCACATGTCTGACACCAGGCGTGTGATGGGTCGGTGCAGGGTGAGTTTCTATCTGTGTCAGACGCCGGGACTGTGTGATACGAAGGTGCGGAAGGGGTTTCTGACTGTGTCTGAACCCGGGGGTGCATAATGGGAGCAGTGTGGAGGGAGGTTCACTCTGTGCCTGTCCCCGGTAGTGTGTGATGGATCCTTGCAGAGGGACCGTTACACAGTGTATGTTTCTAGGAGTGTGTGATGGGATTGTATGGAGGGATTCTTGCTCTGCCTCTGACTCTTAGTAATGGGTCAGTAGATTTCGGCGTTTAAGCTGACTCCAATCAGTGATAGGGAGCAAGTAAATGGTAGCTCACACGTTCTGATCAAACGGCTGCATTCTGAACACCCTTTCTGTGGCCCCACTCTCCTCCCCTTCCTTCCTCTTTTCTCAGCACACCATTCCTTCTCTCTGATTCTTAAGAGGCTGAGTGAGCAGCATATATGTACAAATAAAATCGGTAAGTATGTGAAGGTGGTTTTCCAAAATGAGGTCAGGGAGTTAGCCATTAAATTAAAGGTCAGGACCATTATCCGTCCTTGTGTGCCCAGACAGAGGAAGACCATACAGTTTAGAACGTAGCTCAAGTGCTGGTGTTGGTGGGAGGGCTCCAAAAAATTGGTATCACTGTAGTTTTTTTCCAAGGAAGGTGGGACGTGCACAAAATAGATGGAAGACGGTTTACACATAAACTGGAGGGGACCTGATATCCTAGCGGGAAGTTTTGTCAGAGGTGCACATGAAAGTTTCTGGGAGAGTTGTTGAACTCGATTTGCAGTGGGATGGGCTTCAGAGTTGGAGAGCAGACAGCGGAGTCGTTATGGAGACAGATGTTGTTAAGTCCTAAGAAAAAGTCAGGATCCAAACGGCTGTGCATCAAGCGACTGGTGCCCTGAGCTCCGTATATTTTAATGCAGGAAGATTTAAAGACTGGAAGGTGAGCTCAGGCCATGAATCAACACGGTGAATTATGATATTGAAGCCGTTATTCAGAATTGGGTCTAGGAGGAGAAAGCAGGTCAACACGATATTTCGGGGTTCCCTATTTTTAGACGTGAAAAAGCGAAATGAGTTACGGGGGTGGGGTGACATTACAGAGCTGAGAAAATGTCACCGCAGAGCAGAGCCAGAACAGACAAGAGAACTCGTCAAACTGAGGCTTTATGGGTGGAAACATAGAAACATAGAAAATACAACACAACACAGGGGCTTCCATCTACAAAGTTGCGCCGAACATGCGATTACTTAGCGATTACTATGTTTACCCATATCCCTGTATTTTCTCTAAGCTCCGTGTACCTATCAAAACGTCAATAGACAATAGTCAACAGGTGCTGGAGTGGGCCATTTGGCCCTTCCAGACAGCACGGCCATTCAATTTGATCCACAATCAGTACCCCGTTCCTACCTTCTCCCCATACCCCTTGACTCCGCTACCTTCAAGAGTTCTATCTAGAGAATCTTGAAAGAATCCCGAGAAATGGCCGCCACTGCCTCCTGAGGCAGAGAATTCCATAGATCCACAACTCTCTGGGTGAAAAAGTTTTTCCTCAACTCTGTTCTAAATAGCCTGCCCCTTATTCTTAAACTGTGGCCTCTGGTTCTGGACTCCCCGAACATCGGGAATATTTTTCCTGCCTCTGCCCTGTCTAATCTCTTAATAATCTTAGGTTTCATTCAGGTCCCCTCTCATCCTTCTATATTCCAGTGTATACAAGCTCAGCCATTCCAATCTTTCAACATATGACTGGCACGCCATTCCGGGAAATAACCTCGTGAACCTACGTTGCTTTGCCTCAATAGCAAGAATATCTTCCCTCAAATTTGGAGACCAAAACTGAACACAATACCCTCGGTGTGGTCTCACCAGGGCCCTGTACAATTGGAGAAGGACCTCTTTGCTCCTATACTCAACTCCGCTTGTTATGAAGGCCAACATGCAATTAGCTTTCTTCACTGTCTGTTGTACCTGCATGCATACTTTCAGCGACTGATTATCAAGGACACATAGATCTCGTTGCACTTCCCCTTTTCCTAACTTGACATCATTCAGATAGTAATCTGCCTTCCTGTTCTTGCCACCAAAGTAGATAACCTCACAGTTATCCACATTAAACTGCATCTACCATGAATCTGTGCACTCACTCAGCCTGTCCAAGTCACCCTGCATTTTCCTGACACCCTCCTCATATTTCACACTACTACCCAGCTTTGTGTCATCTGCAAATTTGCTGCTGTGACTTTTAATCCCTTCATCTAAATCACTAATGTATATTGTACATAGCTGCGGTCCCAGCACCGAGCCTTCCGGTACCCAAATAGTCACTGCGTGCCAGTCAGAAAAGGGACACGTTAATCGCTACACTTTGTTTCCTGTCTGCCAACCAATTTTCTATACAAGTGAGTACCGTACCTTCCATACCAAGTGCTTTAATTTTGCCCACTAATATCCTGTGTGGGACCTTATCAAAGATTTTCTGAAAGTCTCTTATACGACCCGATTGTATCCGCCTCCACCAACGTTGCCGGCAGATCATACCATACACACCCTCACCACTCTCTGAGTAAAAAACTTACTCCTGACATCTCCTTTGTACCTACTCGCCAGCACCTTTAGCCCGAGTCCTCTTGTGGCAACCATTTGAGCCCTGGGTAAAAACCTCTGACTATCTACACGATCCAAGCCTCTATTAATATTATACAGCTCTATCATGTCACCTCTCATCCTCCACTCGCAGGAGGAACGGCCGTGTTCACTAAAAATGTTGTCATGAGACATGCTCGCCAATCCAGGCAATTTCCTTGTGAATTTCCCCTATACCCTTCCCATGGTCTCCACAGCCCTTCTGTAATGAGGCGAACAGAACTGAGCACTATCCTCCAGATGCGGTGTGACCAGGGTCCTAGGTAGCTGCAACATTACCTCTCGTCTCCTAAATTCATTTCCACGTTTAATAAAGACCAATGCACCGTAGGCCCTCTTAACCCCAGAATTAACCTACGCAGCTGTTTTGAGGTTTCTTGTGGGTTCGTGTCCCAAGATCCCTCTGATCCTCCACACTGCCAAGAGTCTTACACTGAGTATTATATTCTGCCATCAAATTTGAACTACCAAACTGAACCACTTCAAACTTATCTGGGTTGAACTCCATCGGCCACTTCTCAGCCCGTTTTGCTTCCTATCAATGTTCCGCTGTAACTTCTGACAGCCCTCTACACTCTCCACAACACCTCCAACATTTATGTCATCAGCAAACTTTCTAACCCAACCCTCCACTTCTTCACCCAGGTCATTTATAAAACTGACGCACTGTTAGGGTCGGAGAACAGATCCCTGAGGCACACCACTGGTGACCGACTTCCACGCAGATTATGACCCGTCTAAAAGCCAGTCTTTGTCTTCTGTGGGTAAGCTAGTTCTGGATACACACGGTAATGTCCCCTTTGATCTCTTGCTTCCTTACTTTTTCAATAAGCCTCGCATGGGGAACCTTATCAAATGCTTTGCTGAAATCCATGTTCACTACATCTACTACTCTTCCTTCATCGATAGAAATGAGGAAATGAGGAACAAGAAATGAATGGCCATGAGAAAGTGGCTACTCTGTAGAACAGCCAATAGTCCGCCTGATCAGGAGGAACAAATCTGTAGAGAGATAGTAGAAAGTTGCAGGAAATAGAAGACTGTGATAGCAGGTCATTTCAGCTTCTAACCTTTTGACTGAGACGCATACTGCAAAAGGACCTGTGGGATAGTGTTTGTCAAAAATGTTCAGATAAGATTCCTTAATCAGTACGACGTCCCAACGAGAGAGAGAGAGAGAGAGAGAGAGAGAGAGAGAGAGAGAGAGAGAGAGAGAGAGAGAGAGAGAGAGAGAGAGAGAGAGAGAGAGAGAGAGTTACTCTCTCTACTGCAGCAGTGATCTGCTAATGCAGCATGAGACAAGACAGGTGTAAGAGTTTCTAGTGATCAGAAAGTCGTTAGTTTCATGAAAATGTCGAAAACGATAGGACGTTCCTCAGATTTAGATTCTAAAGGAGCAAGACCAAGTTTACCTTGGATCAGAAAGGATCTGGAATGTGTGAATTTGGATAAGATGTTTGCTGGCAAAGATGCTCTTGTTAAATTGCAGCCCAAGCGGTGTTTACTTCGTTGTAGCAGTGAACGACCTATACTGTGAATCGGGGGAAGTGCTGAAGGAGAGAAGGAATTTGTTTCTCAAGGCGGGGGAATACAGAATGTGAATAGAAGGACGCTTCACGTCCCCTTCACTCTTACGTCCCTGAAAATACTCCATGTCTCCGTACACAATTCCTTCCCCCATACTGTTCTTCGGATGCAGCACACCGCCCTCCTCTACACACCAAACACTTTTCCGTCTTCCCATTCCTCCTCTACTCCCCTCAGTATATCTGTACCTCCTTCCGCTACACCCCACTTTCTCTGTGATCAGAGGGATGTGTGAGGAGGAAGGGGAATATTGGTGCCAGTTGTCACATCTCGTCCTTTCCATCGGATATTGACCTCTCGGTTCGGTATATTTCCACAGCTCTGCGTGGATACCACTCCCTCTAGTGTCCACTATATCACCAGCAATATATTCCCATTTCGGCTTCTACCCCCACACCCCCCCCTTACACACATACAAACCAGACACTTCGGATGCAGGTGTGTGTGTGTGTGTGTGTGTGTGTGTGTGTGTGTGTGTGTGTGTGTGTGTGTGTGTGTGTGCGTGTGTGTGTGGTAGTTGCTGACAGCAGTTTGCTGGCTCTGTTTAATGTTCTTTGACTCAGAAGGGAATGTGAGGGAGAGCAGAGTCGAGCTGTCGTAACAGGGGATACGTTAATGTGGGTAACAAACGGAGACTCTGTGGAGAGAACGAGAGTTCTGGATGATATGGTGCTGGGATCCATGTTCTGAGTTGTGTTGTTTTCATAGAAACATAGAAAACCTACGGCACAATACAGGCTCTTCTGCCTACAAAGTTCTGCCGAACCTGTCCCTCTTTTAGAAATTATTAGGCTTACCTATAGACCTTCACTAAGCTCCATGTACCTATGGAAAAGTTTCTTAAACGACCCGATCGTATCGGCCTCCACCACTTTTGCCGGCAGCCATTTCCACACACTCACGAATCTCTATCTAACCCACTGACAGCTCCTCTGTACCTACTCCCCAGCTCCTTAAACATGTGTCATCTTGTGGCAACCATTTCAGCCGAGGGAAAAAATCGTCTGACTATCCACGCGATCAATGCCTCTTATTCTATTTTCCAAATTTGTCAGGTCACCTCTAATCCTCCGTCGCTCCAAGGAGATAAGGCCGAGTTCATTCAACCAATTATCATAAGGCATGCTCCCCAATCGAGGAAACTTCCCTGTGAATCTTCACTGCACCCTTTCTATGGCTTCCACGTCCTTCCCGTTGCGAGGCGAACAGAACTGAGCACAGTACTCCAAGTGGTGTTTGGCCAGGGGCATATATCGCTGCAACATTGCCTCTGAGCACTAATTTGAATTCCAAGACTGATGAAGGGAACTACACCGTTCGCCGTCTTAACCACAGAGTCGATCTGTGCAGCTGCTTTGATCGTCCTTTGGATCGGATCCCAAGACCCATCTGATTCTCCGCACTGCCAAGAGTCTTAACATTAATGCTATATTCTGCCATATTATTGGCGTATCAAACTGAAACACGTCATACGTATCTGGGTTGAACTCCATCTGCTACTTCTCAATCCAGTGTTGCATCCAATCAATGTCCCGCTGTAACCTCTGACAAACCTCTACATTACTCGCAACACTTCCAACCTTTGTGTCATTATCACACTTACTAACCCATCCCTCCACATCCTCATCCAGGTCTTTTGTAAAAGTCGAGAACAGTAAGGGTCCCAGAACAGATCCCTGAAGCACACCAGTTGTCACCGACCATCATGAAGAATATGACACATCCACACCCACTCTTTACCTCCTGTAGTCAAGCAGGTTCTGGCTCCACATGGCAATCTCCCGTTGGATCCCATGCCTCTTTACTTCCTCAATAAGCCATGCGTAGGGTCCCTTATCAAATGCCTTGCTGCAAGTCACATACACTATCACTACTGCTCTTCCTTCATCAACGTGTTTAGTCACATCCTCAAAAAATTCAGTGGGCTCTTTCGGCACAACTTGCCCTTGACAGAAACATTCTGACTGTTCTTAATCATATTAAACCTCTCACAAAGTTGGGAAATACCGCATCTCCTTATCTTCTAAATCAACTTACCAACCGGTGAGGTTAGTGTCACTGGTCTATAATTTCTGGGCATCTCTACTCTCTTTCTTTATAAAGGAAAAACATCCGCAAAGCCCCAGACCCCCAAACATCCAGAAGCTCTCCTGTCCCCACTGATGATTCAAAGATAATCTGCAGAGATTCAGCAATTTCTTCCCTGCCTCCCATGGCAGCCTGTGGAACAACTCACCCGGTCTAGGCGACTTATCCAACTTGAACTTTTCAAAAGCTCCAGCACATCCTCTTTCTTAATATCTACATGTTCAAGCTTTTCAGTCTGCTGCAAGTCATCACTACTATCACCAAGATCCTCTTCCATAGGGAATACTGAAGCAAAATATTCATTAAGTACCTCTGCTATTTCATCTGGTTCCATAGTCAATTTCCCACTGTCACACTTGATGGGTCCAATTCTTTCAGGTCTTATCCTCTTGCTTTTCACATACTTGTGGAATCCTTTGTGAATTTCCTTAATCCTGCCGGCCAAGGCCTTACATGACCCTTATGACTCTCCATATTCCAAATTAAGCTGTTTCCTATTAGTCTTATAATCTTCTGCATCTCTAATATTACTCGCTTTATGAACCCTTGGTAAGCATTTCTTTGTTTCTTGACAGAGATTCTTCACTCTCCGATCACTTACGACCGGGACAGACGACTATTTGGGATCAATATCAGAAGATGAACACGAATCGGTGCCAATATCTTCTCATGTCCATGATTTGCATTGGAACGTTGAATCCAGGATAAACGCGAATTCCCTTCTGGTCATCAGCCAGACCACCAGTCTCAAGAATGCTCAAACCCTCAAGAAAATCCTTCCTCTCCCCGAATTCTTCTGCCAACTTTTGACCAGCAGGAAAGGTGAGGTTACATCCTCAATCCCCCGCTCCTAAACTAAGGACTGAGAGACTCCTGGAGTTTGTGATGGGACTGTGTGGAGTGATCTTCCCTCTGTGTCTAACACCGGGAGTGTGTGATGGGACGGTGTGGAATGAGATTCTCTATACGTGGGGGAATCATCTCTGTGTTTCTGACCCCGGGGGTGTGAGATGGGACTGTGTGGAAGGGAGGGAGTTTCACTCTGTGTCTTAATCTCTGTATCTCGCACACTCTCCCTCTCTTGTCTTTTGCACTGATGCCTCTATTTAACACACTCTCTCTGCCTCCTGCCATATCCCGTACTTTCCCTACGTCCCTCTGCGTTTCCGTGAAGCTGACCTGCAGCTAAACCATTACAACACGGAAAAAGTCCATCTTGGCCCATCTATTCCGTGCCGAACGTTTATCTCACCTAGTCATAGATTCCATAACATCCCTCCTTGTTTCCCTTACCTTACACAATTCAATATACATAGAGCATAGAATAGTAAAGCACATTACAGGCGCTTCGTCCCACAATGTTGTTCCGTCCCTCGAACCCTGTCTCCCATACAACTCCCCGTCTTCAATTCCTCCATATACCTCTGTAGTAGTCTTTTAAACTTCACTAGTGTATCTGCCTCCACCATTGGCTCAGGCAGTGCATTCCACGCACCAAGTGAGTGAAACAGCTTCTTCTAATATCCGTCTGGAACATCTCACCCCTTTCCTTAAATCTATGTCCTCTTGTACATAGCAGTGGTGCTCTGAAGAAGAGGCACATGCTGTCCAATCTGTCTTTTCCGCTTAATATCTTGTGCACCTCTCTCATGTCTCCTCTCATCCTCCTTCTCTCCAAAGAGTAAAGCCCTAGCTCCCTTAATCTCTGAGATTAATCGATACTCTCTAAATCAGGCAACAACCTGGTAAATCTCCTCTGCATACTTTACAATGCTTCCACATCCTTCCCATAGTGAGTAGACCAGAACTGGACACAGTACTCCCAGTGTGGCCTAACAAGAGCTTTATAGAGCTGCATCATTACATCGCGTCTCTTAAACAAGGGGGCAACATTCGCCTCACTGCAATCCTCCGGTACAATTTCCCTGTCATCGAGGACATAAAGATCCTAGCCAGAGGCTCGGCAATCTCTTCCCTCGCCTCGTGGAGCAGCCTAGGGAATATTCCGTCAGGTCCCGGGGGCTAATCCGTTGGAATGAATTTTAACAATTCCAACACCTCCTCTCTCTTAATATCTACATGCTACAGAATATTAACGTCACTCATATTGCACTCACCGTCATCAAGTCCCCTCTCAGTCGTGAATACAGTAGAGAATTATCCATAGAGGACCCCGCTCACTTCCACAGCCTCCAGGCACATCTTCTCAATTTTATTTCTAATTCGATCCCAGCATCACTCCTCTCATCCGTTTGTTCTTTACATAATTGAAGAATTCCTTCGGGTTTTCCTTTACCCTACTCTCCAAGGCCTTCTCATGCCCCCTTTTTGCTCGTCTCAGCTCCTTCTTAAGCTCCTTTCTTGCTACCCTATATTCCTCAATAGACCCATCTGATCCCTGCTTCCTATAACCTCATATATGCTGTCTTCTTCCACCAGACTAGATTTTCCACTTCACTTGTCACCCAAGGTTCCTTCACTCCACCATTCTTTATCTTCCTCACCGGTAAAAATTTACGCCTAACATCCTGCAACAGATCCTTAAACATCGATCACATGTCCATAGTATATGTCCCTGCAAAAACATCACCCCAGATCACACCCGGAACTTCTAGCCTTACAGCCTCATAATTTGCCGTTCCCCAATTATATTTTCCTCTGCTCTCTGATTCTATCCTTTTCCATGTTAATACTAAAGGCCAGGGAGCGGTGATCTAATAGGTAGCGAACTGGGTCAGGTCACAGATCAGTCAGTGGGTGACCATCAAAATAGATGAAGTACGACATTCCCCCCAGTCGGTCTGTCAACATACTGTGAAAGGAATCCATCCGGGACACACTTAACAAAATCTGTCCCATCTAAACCCTAGGAAGTAATCAAGTGTCAATCAATATTCGGGAAGCTAAAATTACCCATGATAACAACCTTGTTATATTTGCACCTTTCTAAATCTGCCTCCCAATCTGCTCCTCGGAATCTCTGCTGCTACCAGGGGGCCTATAGAATAACCCCAGTGGAGTAACAGCTCCTTTCCAGTTCCTGTCTTCCACGCATACTGACTCAAAAGAGGATCCTGCAACATTATCCACCCTTTCTGCAACTGTAATAGTTTCCTTGACCAGGATGCTATTACACTATTACACAGGATTGCCAATCCTCCTCCTCTATTTTCCCGTCTTTGCATCCCTTTTAAAGCACTGTATTCCAGGAATATTGAGAATCCATTCTTGTACTGCTGCCAGCCAAGTTCCGTAATACATCATAATTCCATGTATGTATGCAAGCTTTCAGTTCATCATCTTTGTTCCAGATGCTTCTTGCATTGAAATGCACACTCTTCAGCACTTCTACCTTACTGCATTTACACCCTTTATTCTGCTTCTTTTTCCTCAAAGCCTTTCTATATGTTAGATCTGGCTTTACACCATGCACTTCTTTACTGCTTCTCCTTAGTGAATATCCTTCTCCTGAGTGAATGCCGAAGAAAACGCTCCAAACCTCAGTTGCTCTCCACTCCCCACCTCTCCCGACTCTCCTCACTCTCTGTTTCACAGGCAATTGTGGGGAGTATGAGGGAAAAATGACGTCTAGTATTACACCTCCCCCTTCCACTGGATATCTATCAACAAGATCTGAGTCTGTTCACAGCTCTGCGTTCATAGGCCGGTTGTATGTTTTTCACACCACTTGCTTCAGTCTGCAATATTAACACCCTTTCTCTCGCCTCTACTCTCCTCCTCCTATTTTCTCTACCCGCAGCGCACCATCCGCTCACACAAACACACGCCATCTCTGAGAGGCACGCTTAATTTGAGTCAACAGGGGTGTCGAAATACTGGATATTGGTGAATGGGGAGAACGGAGGAGTGGTTGCGCACTTTTTCTGACTTTTTCTGATGATGCGTGAGCTGATTCTCTGACTCTAGAAATGTGTTCGTACTGTGTGGAGTACGGGACTGTGTGATCTGACGATGTGGATGCAGATTCTCACTGTGTGTAACCCCGGTACAGTGTGACGGGGTGGTGTGGAGGGAGGTTCACTCTCTACTTGACATCGAGAGTGTGTGATGGGAGGGAGCTGAGGGATATTCACTCTGTATCTAACATCGGGAGTGTGTGATCCGACTGGGAAGACGGAGCTTGACTCTGTGTGCGACCCGGGAGAGTGTGATGAAACAATATGGAGGGAGTTGCACTCTGTGTATGATCCAGGCGATGAGTGATGGATCGTTGCGGAGGGAGCGTTACTCAGTGTATATTTCCAGGAGTATGTGATGGGATTGTATGCAGGGATTCTCGCTCTGTCTGTGACTCCTGGCCAAGGAACTGTGGATTTCGGGGATTAAACAGACTCCCATCAGAAATACGTTGGAAGAAAATGGTGCTTCAGAAGTTCTGCTCAAAAGGCTTAATATGAACACCCTTTCTGTGGCTTCCGCTCTCCTCCCCTTCCTTCCTGTTTTCACAGCAGACCATTCCTTCTCGATGATTCTTTTTTTAACAATATATTTTGTTGAAGGTACGTCACAATATATAATACATAATGGAATACATTTTCCTCCATTTTGCTTTTGTATCTTACTGCTAAACAAACCTCCCCTCACCCGCCCCCCCCCCCGAACATAAAATGACTGCTAATTTATTTTCAATACAACACTTCACATATACAAGTACGGACATTTCACAGCCTGACCCCCACACTACTTCAAGACGAAGTCCCACACACAGCTACAACAGCTCAGATGATCCAGAATACACTCATATTACAATTAGTCAACCACCCTGTGCGGTAAATCATACGCGTGTTAAAACGGAAGCAACTTCCCAAGTACAATCAAATGCCCCCAACTATTAGGTAATTCCTTAAGACTCCCAAAATAGGACAAGAACGGTCCCCATTTCGAACAGAACTTTCTCACAGACGCCCTCAGAGTGAATTTAATCTTGTCTAATTTCAGAAAAAGAACATTACGTCCTCTAACCAAGCAGCAGCAGATGGGGGAGTGGCAGATTTACAGACCAGCAAGATTCTCCTACGCGCCAGCAACGATGTAAGTAAAATGATATCCGACAGGTTTGCATTTAAACCCAAAACATCATCGGCCACACCAAATACAGCTATAAGTGGGCAAGGTCACAGTGTCACACCCGAAACCTCACTGATAATTTTGAAAACCAGGCCGAAGGCAAGACCAAAATGCATGCACTAAACCAAACGGGCAGAAGGAACACCTGTCACAGCCAGCGTCTGTTCCAGTATATATGTCAGCACACCCGGCTTTACTTAAATGTATTGTGTAAAACTTTGAATTGTATGAGCCCGAGTCTAGCACAAGATGACGAAGAATGAACCCTATTCAGTGATTTTGCCCAATATTCCTCTGCCAGATCCACACCAAGGTCATCCTCCCAGCTAGTCGTAGTTTAGTTTAGATCTTGAACTCCCAAATACATCAGCTGGGAGTATAGTACAGAGATCAGCCCTTTATTATTAAAGCTAACAAAAAGCTTGTCCCACAACATAGCAGGTGGTAGATCAGGAAAAGAGGGAAATTTTTCCTTGACAAAGTGGAGAATCTGTAGCTATTGAAAAAAATGATTATGTGGAAGGTCACATTTACTGCACAGGTTATCAAAACTATTAGGTATATTATCAGTTCACAAATCCTTAATGCACATAAGAATGTTCAAACCCCATTGTCTAAAATCTAAATCGAGTGTGGAGGGAAGATGTAGATGGTTTCTATGAATGGGACCCAAAATTGAACTGACGTGAACGTATAATGGCAAGGAAATTGATTAATAATTTTGAGGGTGGAACGCAAGACAGGGTTAGATGTGAATTGAGAGGACTTCAATGGAAATGTTCTAGGACCTTCTAACACTTTGAAATAATTTAGTTGACTTAAGTGCAATAGAAAGTGGCTCAACTGCAAATGCAACAAGATTCCAAGACGTCCTGGTCTATATATGTGCCAATTAAATCGGTATGTATGGGCAGGTGGTTCTGCACAATGAGGTCAGGATTTAGCAATAAAATTAAAGGACAGGACCACCACCCGTCCCAGTATGCCAAGACCTAGGAAGACCATACAGTTTACCTTGTGGCTCAAGCTACGGTGCAGTTGGGAGTGCTTCAAAATCCATTGTCTTTCTTCCAAGGAACGTGGGATGTCTACAGGAGAGAGGGAAGACGGTTTACCCATAAACTGGAGTGGAACTGATATCCTAGCGGGAAGGTTTGCCAGTACCGGGCTTGAGAATTTTTAGGAGAGTTGTAGAACTCGATTTGCAGGGAGATGGGATTCTGAGTTCGAGAGCCGATAGCGGAATCGATATGGAGACATGTTGTTAAGAAAAAGGCAGGAATCAATACTTTGCATATAAATCGGATGATGCCCAGAGCTCCGTATATTTTCATGCAGGAAAGTTCTAAGAAGCGCAGTTGAGCTCAGGGAATGAATCAATACAGTGAATATGATATTGCAGCCATTATTTGGAATAGAGTGCAGGAGGTGCAAGCAGGACAGCACGACTTTCGGGTTTCCCTGTGTTTAGACGTGAGAGAATGGAAGAATTTCTACTAGCTGAAGAGAAAGAATATAGTTAAGAACAATGTTGGCCCCTTGAAGAATGAATTGGGAGAAATTTTATGGGAAACAGGGAAATGGCAACAGAATTTAATGCATACTTTAGATCTGTCTTCACCAGGGAGGACACAAGCAATCTCCCAGATATATGGACGCGCCAGGGTCATAAGATAACACAGGAATTGAAACAGATTGACATTAGGAAAGAAACTGTGATGAGTAGACTGATAGGACTGAAGGCAAATAAATCACTGGTTCCAGATGCTCTGCATCCGAGGGTTCTAAAAGAGGTGGCTCGGGAAATTGCGGATGCATTGGTAATCATTTTTCAATGTTCCTTAGATTCAGGATCAGTTCCTGAGATTGGAGAGTGGCTAAAGTTATCCCACTTTTCAAGAAGGGAGGGAAGGAGAAAACGGAGAACTATCGTCCTGTTAGCCTAACGTCAGTCGTGAGGAAGATGCATGAGTCCATTATTAAGGTCGAAATAGTGGGATATCTTGTTGGCAGTAATAGGATTAGGCCGAGCCAGCATGGATTTACCAAGGGCAAATCATGCATGACTAATCTGTGGAGTTTTTTGAGGGTGTAACAAGGATATTAGACGAGGGTAATCCAGTGGATGTTGTGTACCTAGATTTTCAGAAGGCATTCGATAAGGTGCCACATAGGAGATTGGTGAGTAAATTCAGAGCTCATGGCATTGGGGGCAGGGTTACAACATGCATAGAAAACTGGTTGGCAGATAGAAAGCAAAGGGTAGCACTGAATGGGTGTTTCTCGGACTGGCTGGAGGTGACTAGTGGGGTACCACAGGGCTCTGTATTGGGACCACAGCTCTTTACGATTTATGTCAACGATTTAGATGAGGGCATTGTAAACTATATCAGCAAGTTTGCTGACGATCCTAAACTGGGTGGCAGTGTGACATGCGAAGAGGACGTTAGGAGAATACAGGGAGACTTGGATAGGCTGGGTGAGTGGGCAGATAATTGGCAGATGTCATTCAATGTGAATAAATGTGAATTTATCCACTTTGGAAGCAGGAACAAGAGGGCAGAGTATTGTCTGAATGGTGTAGAGTTAGGTAAGGGAGAAATGCAACGAGACCTAGGAGTCCTAGTTCATCAGTCAATGAAGGTGAATGAGCAAGTTCAACAGACAGTGAAGAGGGCAAATGGAATGTTGGCCTTTATTACAAGGGGAATTGAGTACAAGAGCAAGGATGTCCTTTTGTATTCGTACAGGGCCCTGGTAAGACCACACCTGGAATGTTGTGTGCAGTTTTGGTCTCCAGGTTTAAGGAAGGACATTCTGGCAATTGAGGAAGTGCAGCGTAGATTCACCAGGTTGATTCCTGGGATGGCAGGGCTGTCTTACGCAGAGAGATTGGAGAGATTGGGCTTGAACACACTGGAATTGAGGAGATTAAGAGGGGATCAGATTGAAATGTTTAAGATAATTAAAGGGTTTGATAGGATTGAGGCAGGAAATATGTTCCAGTTGTTGGGAGAGTCCAGTACCAGAGGGCATGGATTGAGAATAAGAGGTCTGTTATTTAAAACAGAGTTGAGGAAAAACTACTTCACCCAGAGAGTTGTGGAGGTGTGGAATGCACTGCCTCGAAAGACGGTGGAGGCCAATTCTCTGGATGCTTTCAAGAAGGAGTTAGATAGATATCTGATGGATAGGGGAATCAAGGGATATGGGGACAAGGCAGGGACTGGGTATTGATAGTGAATGATCAGCCATGATCTCAGAATGGCGGTGCATACTCGAGGGGCCGAATGGTCTACTTCTGCACCTATTGTCTATTGTCTATTGCCTATAATTACAGGAGGAGGGGTGACATTACAGTGCTGAGCAAATGTCACCGCAGCGCACAGTCAGAACAGACAAGACAACTCGTCTCAGTGAATATTTGCAGGTGGAAATATGGTAACATGGAGACATAGAAAACCTACAGCACAATACAGGCCTTTCCACCTAACATGCCCCTACCTTAGAAATAACTAGGCTTACCCGGAACACTCCATTTTTCTAAGCTCATTTTCCTGGTACTTAAAATGACTTCTTAAAATAACGTATTGAATCCGACTCCACCAACGGTGCTGGCAGCCCATTCCACGCACACCACTCTCTGAGAACAGAAAAAAAGTCTTGCCGCTGACATCTTCTCTGATACCTAGTCCCCCGCACCTATAACCCGCGACCTCTTGTGGCAACAGATTCAGCCCTGGGAAAAAGCCTCTGACTATCCACACGATCAATGCCTCTCATCATCTTCTACACCTCTATCAGTTCAACTGTCATCCTCCGTCCCTCCGAGGAGAAGAGGCCGTGTTCATTAAAACTATTATCATAAGACATGCACCACTGTCGAGAAAACATCCTTGTAAATCTTCTCTGCGCCCTTTCTATGGCTTCCACATCTTTTTCCGTAGTAAGGAGACAGAACTCAGCACAGCACTCAAGTTCGGTCTGGTGAGGGTCCTAAATCGCTGCAACATTAAATTTCGGCTCCTAAATTAAATTCCATGATTGATGAAGGCAAATACGCCTTCGGCCTTCTTAACCAAAGTGTCAACCTACGCAGCTGCTTTGAGCGTCCAGTGGAATCGGACACAAAGTTCTCTCTGATCTTCCACAGTGCCAAGATTCTTAACATTAATAATATATTCTGACATATTATTAATCTACCAAACAAATCCACTTCACACGTATCTGGGTTGAACTCCATCTGCTAATTCTCAATCCTGCTTCCCAGACCAATTTTGCATCCAACCAACGTCCCGCTGCAACCTCTGACAACCCTCTACACTACCGATAACAACTCAAATCGTTGTGTCGTCATCACACCTACTAACCCATCCCTCCAATTCCTCATCCAGGTCATTAAAAAAAATCACGAACAGTAAGAGTTCCAGAATAGATCCCTGACGCACCGCACGGGTCACTGTCCTCCCGGCAGAATATGACCAGTACACACCCTCTCTTTGCCTTCTATGGGCAAGCCAGTATTGGCTCCACAAGGCAATCTCGCCTTGTATCCCATGCCTCTTTACTTCCTCAATAGGCCACCCACGGGGTACGTTATCAAATGGTTTGCTGAAATCAGTATACACTACATCTACAACAAACAGAGAGCTGGAGTGCGAAAGGGTCGATGTCTGACTCAGTGATTCAGTGACGGGACGATATGGAGGGACCTTCACACTACGTCTAACCCCGGGAGTGTGCGATGGGATGGTGTGGTGGGAGATTCACTCTGTGTCTGTCCAGGATCGTGTTTGATCGTACTCTTTTGCTGTGCCGCCTCTATTTCACACTCTCTGTCTACCCCCTCTCACATACTGGACTCACATACTCTCACATACTACGCCCATCTCCGTATCCGAGATTCATTCCATTTGCTAAACGCTCCCCATCTACGTTGACCCCGCTCCCTCCTTCCTCCCTCTGTGTGACAGGCAATTGGGGTGAGTATAAGGGAGAGATGACGTCTAGTATTACACCTCCCCCTTCCACTGGATATCTATCACCAGGATCTAAGCTTCTCAACAGCTCTGTCTGCACAGGCCGGTGGTGTGGTTCCACACCACTTCTTCAGTATCTACAATCTTAGCACCCTTTCTCTCGCCTCTTCTCTCCACCCCTTCCTTGCTGCTCCAGCAGCACATTATCCGGTCACGTACACACATACCACCTCCGAGAGAAGCATTCAATTCGACACTCGAAAGCCAAAAGGCTGGGTATTGGTGAGAGGGGAGATCGGAGTAAGGAGAGCATTGCGCAGTTTTTCTGACTCCAGTAGAGTGTTCTGCGATGGTGCCGGAGCAAATTTGCATCGGTGACCCCATGTCTGCTTGGACACCACTTCCTGGAGGGCCGACTATATTACCACCCATATATTCCCATTCCGGCCTCAAGCCCCCACATCGCCGCCTACGCACATACACAACCACACACTTCGGATACTGGTTTTGTCAAAAAGTTCTTAAATCCTGGTGTGTGTGTGTGTGTGTGTGTGTGTGTGTGTGTGTGTGTGTGTGTGTGTGTGTGTGTGTGTGTGTGTGTGTGTGTGTGTGTGTGTGTGTGTGTGTGGTGGGAGTTGCTGACAGCAGTTTTGTGGCTCTGTTTAATGTTCAGTAGTTCAGAAGGGAATGTGAGGGAGAGCAGAGTTCAGCTGCCGTGACAGAGGATTTGTTAAAATGAGTAACAGACGGAGACTCTGTGGAGAGAACGAGAGTACTGAATGGTGTGTTGCTGGGACCCATGTTCTGTGTTGCGTAGTTTTCATGAAAACATAGAAAATCTACAGCACAATACAGGCTCTTCGGTCCAAAAGGTTTTGCCGAACATATCCCTACTTTAGAAATTACTAGGCTTAACTATAGTCCTCTATTTTACTGAGCACCATGCACCTATCCAAAAATCTCTTAAAAAAACCTATTGTATCCGCCTCCACCACCGTTGCCGGCAGCCCATCCCACTAACTCATCACTGACTCAGTAAAGAGCTTACTGCTGACATCTCCTCTGTACCTACTTACAGGCACCTTAAAACTGTGCCAACTCCTGATAGACATTTCAGCCGTAGGAAAAAGTCTCTGACTGTCCACACAATCAATGCCACTCATCATCCTATACACCTCTATCAGGTCAACAGTCATCCTCGGTCCCTCCGAGGAGAAAAGGCCGTGTTCATTCAACCTATTATCATAGGACAATCACCACTGTCGAGAAAACATCCTTGTAAATCTTCTCTGCGCCCTTTCTAAGGCTTCCACATCTTTTCCGTAGTGAGGAGACAGAACTAAGCACAGTACTCCAAGTTCGGTCTGGTGAGGGTCCTATATCGCTGCAACATTACCTTTCGGCTGCTAAACTCAATTCCATGTTTGATGAAGGGAATTACACCTTACGCCTTCTTAACCAAAGTATCAACCTACGCAGCTGCTTTGAGCGTCCAGTGGAGTCGGACACAAAGATCACTCTGATCTTCCACAGTGCCAAGATTCTTAACATTAATAACATATTCTGACATATTATTGACCTACCAAACAGATCCACTTCACACGTATCTGGTTTGAACTCCATCTGTTAATTCTCTGTCCAATTTTGCATCCAACCAACGTCCCGCTGCAACCTCTGACAGCCCTCTACCCTACCCATAACAACTCAAACCGTTGTGTCATCATCACACTTACTAACCCATCCCTTCAATTCCTCATCCAGGTCATTAAAAAAATCACGAACAGTAAGAGTCCCAGAATAGATCCCTGTCGCACCGCACGGGTCACTGTCCTCCCGGCAGAATATGACCAGTACACACCCTCTCTTTGCCTTCTATGGGCAAGCCAGTATTGGCTCCACAAGGCAATGTCGCCTTGTATCCCATACCTCTTTACTTCCTCAATAGGCCACGCACAGGGTAGGTCATCAAATGGTTTGCTGAAATCCGTATACACTACATCTACATCAAACAGAGAACCAGAGTGCGAAAGAGTCAATGTCTCACCCAGGGATTCTGTGATGGGACGGTATGGAGGGATCTTCACACTACTTCTAACCCGGGGAGTGTGCGATGGGATGGTGTGGAGGGAGATTCACTCTGTGTCTGACCCCAATCGTGTTTGTTCGGACTTTCCATGGGTTATTGTTCAGTATCCCTCTCTCTCTCTCTCTCTCTCTCTCTCTCTCTCTCTCTCTCTCTCTCTCTCTCTCTCTCTCTCTCTCTCTCTCTCTCTCTCTCTCTCTCCCTCTCTCTCTTCCTGCTTCACTCTACGCCCACACACACTCTGTCCACACTCAAATCTCTGTGTCATTACCTCCCTCTCCCTCTCTCTCTTTCTACGCTGACTCTCTTCGCTTTTGCTGTGCCGCCTCTATTTGACACACTCTGCCTACCCCCTCTCACATACTGTACGTTCCCTACGCCCATCTCCGTATCCGACATACATTCCATTTGCTAAACGCTCCCCATCTACGTTGACCCCGCAACCTCCTTCCTCCCTCTGTGTGACAGGCAATTGTGGTGAATATAAGGGAGAGATGACGTCTAGTACTACACCTCCCCCTTCCACTGGATATCTATCAGCAGGATCTGAGCTTCTCAACAGCTCCGTATGCACAGGCCGTTCGTGTGGTTCCACATCACTTCTTCAGTATCTACAATCTTAACACCCTTTCTCTCGCCTCTTCTCTCCGCCCCTTCCTTGCTGCTCCAGTAGCACATTATCCGGTCACGTACACACATACCACCTCCGAGAGAAGCATTCAATTCAACACTCGAAAGCCAATAGGCTGGGTATTGGTGAGAGGGGGGAACGGAGGAGGGAGAGCGTTGCGCAGTTTTTCTGACTCCAGAAGAGTGTTCAGGGATGATGCCGGAGCAACTTTGCATCATTGACCCCATGTCTGCTTAGACACCGCTTCCTGGAGGGCCGACTATATCACCACCCATATATTCCCATTTCGGCCTCAAGCCCCCACACCGCCGCCTACGCACATACACAAACACACACTTCGTATACTGGTTTACTCAAAAAGTTCTTAAATCCTTGTGTGTGTGTGTGTGTGTGTGTGTGTGTGTGTGTGTGTGTGTGAGTGTGTGTGTGTGTGTGTGTGTGTGTGTGTGTGTGTGTGTGTGTGTGTGTGTGTGTGTGTGTGTGTGTGTGTGTGTGTGTGTGTGTGGTGGGAGTTGCTGACATCAGTTTTGTGGCTCTGTTTAATTTTCTGTACTTCAGAAGGGAATGTGAGGGAGAGCAGAGTGTGAGCTGTCGTGACAGAGGATTCAGAGGATTTGTTGAAATGGGTAACAGACGGAGACTCTGTGGAGAGACGAGAGTACTGAATGGTATGTTGCTGGGACTCATGTTCTGTGTTGCGTAGTTTTCATGAAAAGATAGAAAACCTACAGCACAATACAGGGAGCATGTTCCTACTTTAGAAATTACTAGGCTTAACTATAGCCCTCTAGTTTACTATCCACCATGCACCTATCCAAAAATCTCTTAAAATAACCTATTGAATCCGCCTCCACACCGTTGCCGGCAGCCCATCCCACTAACTCATCACTCGCTCAGTAAAGAGCTTACTGCTGACATCTCCTCTGTACCTACTAACAAGCCCCTTAAAACTGTGCCTACTCCTGTTAGACATTCCAGCCGTAGGAAAAAGTCTCTGGCTGTCCACACAATCAATGCCTCGCATCATCTTATACATCTCTGTCAGGTCACCTCTCATCTTCCATTGCTCCTACGAGAAAAAGCCGAGTTTACTCAACCTATTGTCATAGGGCATGCTCCCCATTCCAGGCAACATCATTGTAAATCTCCTCTTCAATCTTTTAATGGCTTCCTGATCCTTTCTTCAGAGAGGAGACACCAACTGAGCACAGTACTCCAATGGTCCAGGGACCTATATAGCTGCAACATTACCTCTGGGCTCTTAAATTCAGTTCCACGATTGTTGAAACCCTATACACCATGCCACTTCTAAACCACAGAGTCAAGCTGCGCAGCTGCTTTGAGCGTCCACACGATCAATGCCTCTAATCATTTTAACATAATACCCCTAACCTTTGTGCCAGCAGCAAACTTATAAACACAACCCTTCACCTCCTCACCCAGGTCATTAAGAAAAACACACTTCGAGTTATGTTCCCAGTACAGATCTCTGAGGCACTCCACTGGCGACCGACTTCCATGCAAAATATGACACGTCTAAAACCAATCATTACCTTCTGTGAGCCAGTTTCGGTTGCACAAAACAATGTACCCTTGGATCCCATTCCTCCCTACTTTTTCAATAATCATTACCTGGAGTACCTTATCAAATGCCTTCCTGAAATCCATATACACTGCATCTACTGCTCTTCCGTCATGAATGTGTTTAGCCTCATCCTCGAAAAATTCAATCAGGCTCGGACGGCACAACATGTCCTTAACAAAGCGATTCTGACTATTCCAAATCATATCATACATCTTAAAAAGGTCATAAATATTGTCTCTCCGTATCTTCTCCACCAACTTACCAACCTGTGAGGTAAGACCCGCTGCTCTCCTGGGCTATCTCCACTCCGTTTCTTGAATAAAGGAACAGAATGCGCAAACATCCAATCCTCCAGAAACACTCCCGTCCCCAGTGATGATTCAAAGATCATGTACAGAGGCCAGCAATATCCTCCATCGCCTCCCATGTTAGCCTGTAGTACATCTCATCCGGTCCCGGCGACTTCTCCAACTTGATCTTTTTAAAAGCTTCATCACATCCTCGTTTTTAGTTTCTACAGGCTCAAGCTTTTCAGTCTGCTGTAAGTCATCACTACTATCACCAAGATCCTCTTCCACAGGGAATACTGAGGCAAAGTTTTTATTAAGTACCTTTGCTAATTCATCCGGTTCAATACTCAATTTCCCACTGTCACACTTGATGGGTCCGATTCTTTCACGTCTTATCCTCTTGCTTTTCACATACTTGTAGAATTATTTGGGAATTTCCTTATTCCTGTCGGCCAAGGACTTACATGGCCCTTCTGGCTCTCCTTATTCCAATTTAAGCTCCTTCCTATTAGCCTTATAATCTTCTAGATCTCCAACTTTACTCGCTCTATGAACTCATCGTAAGCATTTCTTTGTTTCTTGACAGAGATTCTTCACTCTCTGATCACTTCCGACCGGGACTAGAAGACTATTTGGAAACAACATCAGGAGATGAACAGGAACCGGTGCTAATGTCGTCTAAATGTCCATGAGATGCATTGCAATGTTGAATCCAGGATAAACGCGAATTCCCTACTGGTCTTCTGCCAGACCACCTGTCTCAAGAATGCTTATACACTCAACGAAATCCTCTCTACCCCCGAATTCTTCTGTCAAATTGTGGGACATTGTGGAGGGAGTGTCACTCTGTGTTTGACACGGGGATTCGACGAGAGTGTGATGGGACGGGGTGAAAGGAGTTTCTCTCTGTGTCTGACAGCGGGAGTGTGTGATAGGACTGTGTGGAGGGAGCTTCCCTCGGTGTCTGTCCGTGGGAGAGTGTGATGTGGACGCTCTCAATAGAACCGATAATGAATGTGATGAGGATGGACGGGAGGGCGATGAACTTTCCTCAGCCTTCGCAAAAAGTAGAGACGCTGCTGGGCTTTCTTTTCTATGGAGCTGATGTTGAGGGACCAAAAGAGATTCTCCGTCAATAGAGCACGAAAACATTTGGTGTTCTTGACGATCTCAACCGAGGAGCTGTCGATGTTCGGAGGGATTGGTCGCTCCGTGCCCTCCTGAAGTCAACAACCATCTCTTTTGTTTTGTTCATAATAAGAGACATGTTGTTGGCTCTGCACCAGACCGATAATTGAAGAATGTCTTGGGGTTTTCCTTTACCCTACTCGCCAAGGCCTTCTCATGCCCCCTTTTTGCTCTTCTCAGCTCCTTATATGCTCCTTTCTTGGTACGCTATATTCCTCAATACAGCCATCTGACCCTTGTTTCCTAACCTCATGTATGCTGTCTTCTTCCACCTGACTAGATTTTCCACTTCACTTGTCACCCATAGTTCATTCACTCTACCATTCTTTATCTTCCTTACCGGTACAAATTTACCCCTAACATTCTGCAAGAGATCTTTAAACATCGACCACATGTCCGTTGTACATTGCCCTGCAAAAACTTTATCCTAATTCACACCCGCAAGTTCTATCCTTATAGCTTCATAATTTGACGTTCCCCAATGAAGAGTGTTCCTCTCTGATTCTACCCCTTTCCATGTTAATAGTAAAGGCCAGGGAGCGGTGTACACTGTCCCCGAGATGCTCACCCACTGACAGATCTGTGACCAGACCCGCTTCGCTACCTAATACTAGATTTATTATGTCATTCCTTTGGAACAAATCAAATGTCATCAATATTCGGGAAGTTACTGTCACACATGATAACAACCCTGTTATTTTTGCACTTTTCCAAATCTGCCTCCCAATCTGCTCTCCGGTATCTCTGCTGCTGCCAGGGGGCCTATAGAATACTTCCAGGAGAGTAACTTCTCCTTTCCTGTTCCTGACTTCCACCCATACTGAGTCAAAGGAGGATTCTGCTACGTTACCCACCCTTTCTGTAGCTGTAACAGTATCCTTGACCAGTAATGCAATCCCTACTCACCATTCCGCCCCTCTGTATCCCTTTTAAAGCACTGAAATCCTGGAATATTGAGAATATATTCCTGTCCTGGTGCCAGCCAAGTCTCTGTTATGACCGGTACGTCATAATTCAATGTATGTATCAGTTCATCACCTTTGTTCCTGATGATTCTTGCATTTAAGTACTCACACATTAGTCCTTCTACCTTACCAGCTTTACACACTTTATTCTGCCTCTCTTTCCTCAAAGCATTTCTATAGGTTAGGTCTGGATTTACTCCATGCACTCTTTCAATACTTCTCCTTAGAGAATATCCTTTTCCTTAGTGAATGCCGAAGAAAACGCTGCACAACTCGGTCGCCTCTCACCCGCAGCTCTCCCGACTCTCCTCACTCTCTGTGGCACAGGCAATTGTGGGGAGTATGAGGGAGAAATGAAGTCTTGTATTACACCTCCCCCTTCCACTGGATATCTATCAGCAGGATCTGAGTCTGTTCTCAGCTCTGCGTACACAGGCCGGTTGTATGTTTCCACACCACTTGCTTCAGTCTGCAATATTAACACCCATTCTCTCGCCTCTACTCTCCTCCTCCTATTTCCTCTACCCACAGCGCACCATCCGGTCACACAGACACACGCCATCTCTGAGAGGCACGCTCAATTTGAGTCAACAGGGGTGTCAAAATACTGGGTATTGGTGAGTGGGGAGAACGGAGGAGGGGTTGCGCACTTTTCCTGACTCCATTAGAGTGTGTTCTGATGATGACGGAGCTGATTCTTTGACTCTTGAAATGTGTTCGTACTGTGTGGAAGACTGCGGGAAGATGTGATGTGACGGTGTGGAGGGAGATTCACTCTGTGTCTGATCCCGGGAGTCTGTGATGGACAGTATTGAGGTAGATTCACTCTGTGGCTGACCGCAGGACTGTGTGATCGGAAGGTGTGGATGGAGATTCACTCTCTATCTGACACCGGGTGTGCGTGATGGGACGGTGTTGAGGGAGATTCACTCTGTATTTAACATCGGGAGTGTGTGATCTGACGGCGTGGAGGGAGCTTATCTCTTTGTCTGACTCCGGGAGTGTGTGATGTGACGGTGTGGAGAGAGTTTCACTGAGTGTAAACCCGGGAGTGTGTGATGGGACGGTGTGGAGGGAGATTCACTCTGTGTCTGACCTCAGCGGTGTTTTGTTCAGCAGTCCAGTGGCTCACTCTCTCTTATTGATCTCTCTCTCTCTCTCTCTCTCTCTCTCTCTCTCTCTCTCTCTCTCTCTCTCTCTCTCTCTCTCTCTCTCTCTCTCTCTCTCTCTCTCTCTCTCTCTCTCTCTCTCTCTCTCTCTCTCTCTCTCTCTCTCTCTCTCTCTCGGTCTACACCCACACACACATATAGTCGCTAACCCCCAACTCTCCCTGTCTCACGCGCCCTCTCGCCCTCTCCCTTTTTTACCACAGCTCTTTTGCTGTGCCGCCTCTATTTCACACTCTCTCTACCCTCTCTCACATCCTGTAATATACCTATGCCCGTCTCACTCTCCGTGAAACACTCCTTCCGCTAAAAGCTCCCAATCGACGTTTCTACCCCCCACCCCACCTCCCTACTCTTCTCACTTTCTGGGTCACGGACAATTGTTGGGAGCATGAGGGAGAGATGACGTCTGGTATTACACTTCGCCCACTTTATTGGAAATCTATCAACAGTATCTGAGCTTCTCCACAGGCCGGTCTTTTGTTCCACACCACTTGCCTCAGCATCTATAAACTTAACACACTTTCTCTTGGCTCTTCTCTCCTCCCCATCCTTGATCAACCCGCCGCTCACAGTCAGTCACTCACACACTTACCATCTGCGAGAGGCACATTCAACTTGAGATTGCGGAAACGCTGAAATGTTGGGTAGTGGAGAGTGGGTGCGGTGTATTGACCTTCATCAACCGTGGGACTGAGTTTAGGAGTCGAGAGCTAACCTTGCAGCTATATAGGACTCTGATCAGACCCCACTTGGATACACTGCGCTCAGTTCTTATCGCATCACTACAAAAATAATGTTAAAACTATGGAAATGTTGCAGAAAAGCTTTACAAGGATGTTGCCTGGATTGGGGAGCATGTCTAATGAGAACAGGATGAGTGAACTCGGCCTTTTCTCCATGGAGAGATGGAGGATGAGAGGTGACCTGATAGAGGTTTACGAGATGATGAGAGGAATTGATCGTGTGGACAGTCAGAGGCTTTTTTCCCAGGGACGAAATGGCTAACACGAAAGGGCGTTTTTATGGTTCTTGGAAGTCAATGCGGAGGTGATGTCAGGGAATTTTTTTCAACGCAGAGACTTGGGTGCTTGGAATGGTCTGTCGGCGTCGGTCTGGAATCGGATACGATAGGGTTCTTTAAGAATCTCCTGGGTAAGTACACGCAGCTCAAAAAATAGGAGATGTGAACCCCAGATAATTTCTAAGGTAAGGACATGTTTGGTACAGCATTGTGGGCCGAAGAGCCTGTATTTTGCTGCAGGTTTTCGATGTGTCGATATTTCTATCTTTCTCTCTCTCCCCGACTCTGTCTCTCCTCGTATTCCGAATCACTCTCACTCAATCTATCTCTACCAGCACTCTCTCAGTCTCTCCTCCTTGCCCGACTCTCTCTCACACAGTCTCTACCAGCAATCTCTCAGTCTCTCTCCCCAGCCAGACTCTCTCTCTCTCAACAACACTCTCTCAGTCTCTCTTCCTAGCCCGACTCTCTCTCTCACTCAGTCTGTCTCTACCAGCACTCTCTCAGTCTCTCTTCCTAGCCCGACTCTCTCTCTCTCACTCAGTCTGTCTCTACCAGCACTCTCTCAGTCTCTCTTCCTAGCCCGACTCTCACTCACTCCGTCTCTACAGCAATCTCTCAGTCTCTCTTCCCAGCCAGACTCTCTCTCTCTCAACAACACTCTCTTAGTCTCTCCTCCTAGCCCGAATCACTCTCACTCAGTCTGTCTCTACCAGCTCTCTCTCAGTATCTTTTCCTAGGCCGACTCTCTCTCACTCAATCTGTCTCTACAACACTCTCTCAGTCTCTATCCCTAGCCCGACTCTCTCTCACTCAATCTGTCTCTACCAGCACTCTCTCAGTCTCTCTTCCTAGGCCGACTCTCTCTCTCACTCAATCTGTCTCTACAGCAATCTCTCAGTCTCTATCCCTAGCCCGACTCACTCTCACTCAATCTGTCTCTACAGCACTCTCTCAGTATCTTTTCCTAGGCCGACTCTCTCTCACTCAATCTGTCTCTACAGCACTCTCTCAGTATCTTTTCCTAGCCCGACTCCCTCTCACTCAATCTGTCTCTACAGCACTCTCTCACTATCCCTAGCCCGACTCACTCTCAGTCAATCTGTCTCTACAGCACTCTCTCAGTATCTTTTCCTAGCCCGACTCTCTCTCACTCAATCTGTCTCTACAGCACTCTCTCAGTCTCTATCCCTAGCCCGACTCTCTCTCACTCAATCTGTCTCTACAGCACTCTCTCAGTATCTTTTCCTTGGCCGACTCTCTCTCACTCAATCTGTCTCTACAGCACTCTCTCAGTCTCTCTTCCTAGCCCGACTCTCTCTCACTCAATCTGTCTCTACAGCACTCTCTCAATCACTTTCCCTAGCCCGACTCTCTCTCACTCAATCTGTCGCTACAGCACTCTCTCAGTCTCTCTTCCTAGCCCGACTCTCTCTCACTCAATCTCTCTACAGCACTCTCTCAATCTCTTTCCCTAGCCCGACTCTCTCTCACTCAATCTGTCTCTACAGCACTCTCTCAGTCTCTATCCCTAGCCCGACTCTCTCTCACTCAATCTGTCGCTACAGCACTCTCTCAGTCTCTCTTCCTAGCTCGACTCTCTCTCACTCAATCTCTCTACAGCACTCTCTCAGTCTCTCTTCCTATCCCGACTCACTCTCACTCTCACTAAGTCTGTCTCTACTGTCTCTACAAGCATTCTCTCAGTCTCTCTCACTCCACACCCACTCTTTCGCTCGCTCTCCCTCTCTCTGCCTTTGACGTTTCCGTGTTCACTAATTAATTGCTGTTCGCCACGTTACGGGATGAGTGTGGGGTTCTTTGGAGAGATACAGAAGGTGTTCTCTGGGACGCTGCCTGAGAGAGTAAAATCTGTAAGCAGAGTTCGGAGCTTTTTTTTTCTCTCCGGAGCGGGTGAGTCTGAGGGAACTCATAACAGTTGTCTATATCATTACGAAAGATACAGATAGACCAGACAGCGGGTATTTTTACCCGCGGGTCTTGAATAACGTACATCAGAAACATGAATTAAGGTGAGAGGGTGTACGTTCCAGGTAGGTAAATTTGGCAAGTGTTGTTTTCACAAAGATTGTTGGGTGTTTGGAACATGCTCCCAGCGTTGGCGGTGGAGGGAGATCTATAGAAGCGTTTAAAACGCTCTGGAACAGACACGGGACTGTGCAGGGTATGGAAGGAGACGGACGCTGTGCCGGCAAAGGGATTTAGTTTAATTGGCATATCTGAACTTGCTGGGCGGAAGGAATTTTATTCGGTGATGATCCTTCTCTGCTCTGCAGAAAGAGCAGAGGGTGATTTGAACTCGTCTAGTGGGAAGCACAGTGTATTGGGTAGAGCAGATCATTTGGCGATGGATCGATAAACACAGAGAAAGGCCAGTTCACAGACTGCATAAGCTGTGAGCGAGACACACAGCCCTCACTGTGACACGAAGCTCGTCTTCAAAGGGACACAGAATATGTTTCTGTGTCACAGACCCAACCCATATCCGAAATGAAAACGGCCTCATCGTGACACTGACACACTGACAGGAACTGCACCACAGCAGGATCTCACCACTCAACGATGCCAACACAGAGTCACGCCCTGCGCTGTCACTCAAAAATACTCCTCCCTCTCCAAAACCACTCAATGACTCCTTAAAACACTCCTATAACACTCCCCGTCACCGTCACGCATTCCCTCCACTACACCACTCCGGCCTCCGTCTTTCATCCTTTTAACCATATAACAATTACAGCACGGAAACAGGCTATCTCGGCCCTTCTATTCCGTGCCGAACACTTACTCTCACATAGTCCCGCTGACCCGCACTCAGCCCATAACCCTGCATTCCTTTCCTGTCCATATACCCAGCCAATTTTAAATAAAATGACAATACCGAACCTGCCTCTAACGCTCCAACTGGAAGCTCGTTCCACACATGTACCACTCTGTGAGTAAACAAATTCCCCCTAGTGTTACCCCTAAACATTTGTCCCCTAACTGTCAACTCATGTCCTCTTGTTTGAATCTCCCCAACTCTCAATGGAAAAAGCCTATCCACGTCAACTCTATATATCGCCTGATAATTTTAAATACCCGTATCAAGTCCCTCCTCAACCTTCTACGCTCCAAAGAATACAGGCCGACCTTGTTCCTCCTTTCCCTGTAACTTAGGTGCTGAAACTCAGGTAACGTTCTAGTAAACTTCTGTGTACTCTCTCTATTTTGTTGACATCGTTTCTATAATTCGGTGACCAGAACTGTACACAAAACTCCAAATTTGGACTTTACAATGCCTTGTACAATTTTAACATTACATCCCAACTCCTATACTCAATGCTATGATTTATAAAGGCTAGCACAACAAAAGATTTCTTCACCACTCTATACGCATGAGATTCCATTTTCAGGGAACTATGCACCATTATTCCTTTATCACTCTGTTCTACATCATTCTTTAATGTCCTACAATTTACCATGCAGGTCCTATTTGGATTATTCCGACAAAAATGTTGCACCTCACATTTATCAGCATTAAACTCCATCTGCCATCGGTCAGCCCACTCTTCTAACTGGCCTAAATATATCTGCAAGCTTTGAAATCCTACTTCATTATTCACAACACCACGTACTTTAGTATCATTTGCATACTTACTAATCTAATTTACCACCAATCATCCTGATCATTAATGAATATGACTAACAACATTCGACCCAGTACAGATCCCTGAGGCACACCACTAGTCACTGGCCTCCAACCTGACAAACAGTTATCCACCACTACTATCTGACGTGTCCAATCCAGCCACTGTTGAATCTATTTTACTACTTCAATATTCATACCTAGCGATTGAACCTCCCTAACTATCCACCCGTGCGGAACCTTGTCAAAGGCCTTACTGAAGTTCATATAGACAAGATCCACTGCTTTACCCTCGTCTACTTTCCTTGTAACATCTTCAAAACATTCAATAAAATTTGTCAAACACGTACATCCACGCACAAATCCATGCTGACTGTTCCTAATTGGACCCTGACTATCCAGATAATTATTTATACCATAACCAAGAGTACTTTCCATTAATTTTCCCAGCACTGACGTCAAGTACCCTTTTTAAACAATGAAACCACATGAGCAATACGCCAATCCCCCGGCACCATCCCCGTTTCTATTGACATTTGAAATATTCTGTCAGATCCCCTGCTATTTGGACACTAAATTCCCTCAAGGTCCTAGGGAATGTCTTGTCAGGTCCCGGAGACTTATCCACTTTTATGTTCCTTACAAGCGCCAGTACGGGCTCCTTTTTAATTGTCATATTTTCCATAACTTCCCAGCTTGTTTCCCTTACCTTACACAATTTAATATCTTTCTCCATCGGGAATACCGAAGAAAATAAATTGTTTAAAATCGCCCCCGCCACTTTCGGCTCCACACATAGCTGTCCAATCTAATTCTCAAAGGGACCAATTTTATCCCTCACTCTCCTTTTGCTATTAATATAACTGTAGGCCCTTTCGGATTTATTTTCACCTTAGTTGCCAAAGCAAACTCGTATCTTCCTTTAGCTTCTCTAAATTCTTTCTTAAGATTCTTTTTACATTATTTATATTCCTCGATCACCTCACTTACTCGATACTACCTGTATTCATTGTAGATCTCTCTCTTATTTTCCGAACCAAGTTTCCAATATTTGTTGAGAACCATGGTTCTCTCAAACTTTTAACCTTTTCTTTCGACCTAACAGGAGCATAAAAATTCAGCACCCTCAAAATTTCACCTTTAAATGACCGCCAGTTCTCTATTACAAACTTCCCATAACACAAATTGTCCAATCCACAGCTACTAAATCCTTCCGCATCTCCTCCAAGTTAGTCTTTCTACAAGCAAAAGTCTGAAACCTGGGTCCAGTCCTACCCTTCTCCATAATTATACTGAAACTATTGGCATTGTGATCACTGGAGCCGACGTACTCCCCAACACAAACCGCCGTCACCTGACCTATCTCATTCCCTAACGCAAGATCCAACATTGCCCCTTCTCTAGCCGGTACCTCTATGTTTTGCTGCAGAAAAACTGTCCGGCACAAACTCTCCTGTCCATCCCTTTTACAGTACGGGCTTCTCAATCTATGTATGGAAAATTAAAATCTCCCACAATCACAACCCTGTGCTTACTACAACCATCTGCTGTTCCCTTGCAGATTTGCTCCTCCTATTCTCGCTCCCCATTAGGTGGTCTATAATACAACCCTATAAGTATTACTACACCTTTCCTATCCCTCAATTCCACCCAAATAGTCTCCCTAGATGAGTCCTGTAATCTATCCTGCAAGAGCAACGCTGTCATATTTTCTCTGACAAGCAACGCAACACGTCCTCCTTTTGTCCCTTCGATTCTAACCCACCTAAAGCTACGAAATACAGGAATATCTAGTTGTCTTTCACACCCCTCCTGCAACCTTCTTTCACTAATAGCTACAACATCATATTTCCAGGGATCAATCCATGCTCTAAGCTCATCCACCTTTCCTACAATGCTCCGAGCATTAAAATAATTCCAATTAAGACTTTTTCCACCTCTTCCTCTCTGTTTATCTCGGACCGTAGACATAACTTTACTGTCATCTTTTTCTTCATTCTCACATAAATCTGTTCCAACACGCTGATTCCCCATGCCCCTTCGTATATAGTTTAAATCCACTGAAGCCTCTCTAGCAAACCTACCTACCAGCAGATATGTACAAATGAAATCAGTATGTACGGGGAGGTGGTTTTGCAAAGTGAAGTCAGGGATTTAGCTATTAAAATAAAGGACAGGAACAGTACCCGTCCCAGTGTGTCCATATATAGGAAGTCCATACAGCTTAGCACGTGGTGTAAGTGGGAGGGCTCCAAAATTTGGAATAACTGCATTTTTTTCCAAGGAAGATGGGATCTGTACAGAAGAGATGGAAGATGGCTTGCAGATAAAATTGAGGGGAACCGATACCCTAGCGGGACGGTTCGTCAGTACTGTGCATGAGAGGTTTTGTGAGACTTGTTGTACTCTAGGTGCAGGGGGATGGGATTCAGATCTCCAGAGCAGATAGCGGAGTCGATATGGAGACAGATGTTGTTCAGACCTCAGAAAAAGTCAGGATTGAAAAGGAAGTGCATCATGCGACTGGTGCCCTGAGCTCCGTATATTTCAATGCAGGAAGCTTCTAAGAAGCGCAGTTGAGCTCAGGGCATGAATCAACACAGTGAAAATGATATTACTGCCATTATTGAGAATTGAGTGTAGGAGGAGTAAGCAGGACAGCACGAATTTTCGTGTTTTCCGTTTTTTAGTCGTGAGAATGCGGAAGGAATTTCGGGGGTGGGTGGGGTGTGACATTACTAGGCTGAGAAAATGCCAAAGCAGTGCACAGTCAGGACAGGCAAGAACATTCGTCTGAGTGAAGCTTTATGGTGGAAATGACAAATTGTAATTGTCTGGCATTGTTACAACTTCGAACATAGAATAGTTCTGCACAGTACAGCTCCTTTGAACCACAATGTTGTTGCCGACCCTTAAACCCTGCCCCTCATATAAACCCCCCCAACTTAAATTCCTCCATATACCTGTCCAGTAGTCTCTTAAATTTCACTAGTTTATTTGCCTCCACCACAGACTCAGGTAGCGCCTTCGACGCACCAACCACTCTCTGAGTGTAAAACCTTCCTCTAATATCCCCCTTGAACTTCCCTCCCCTTACCTTAAAGCCATGTCCTCTTGGTCTGAGCAGTGGTGTTCTGCGGAAGAGGCACTGGTCGTTCACTATCTATTCCTCCTAATATTTTGTACACCTCTATCATGGATCCCCTCACCCTCGTTCTCTCCAAAGAGTACAGCCCTGGATCCCTTAATCTCTGATTATAATCCATACTCTCTACACCAGGCAGCATCCTGGTAAATATGCTCTGTATCCTTTCCAAAGTTTCCACATCCTTCCTATCGTGCGACACCCACTCTGGACTCAGCATTCCAAGTTTGCCGTAATCAGGGTTTTGTAGAGCTGCATCATTACCTCGCGACTCTTAAACTCTATCCCACGACTTATGAAAGCTATGAAAGCTAACACCAGATAATCTTTCTTAACTATCCGATCAATCTGTAAGGAAACTTTCAAGGATCTGTGCACATGTACCCACAGATCGCTTTGCTCCTTCCCAGTACCAAGCATCCTATCAATTACTTTCTACTCTGCCTTGGATTCGGTCATTCCAAAGTGTATCACCTCATACTACTCTGTGATGAACCCCATCTGCCACTTCTCAGCCCACTTCTGCATCCGATCAATGCCTCTGCAATCTTTGACAATCCCCTACACTATCCACAACACCACCGAATTTTGTGCCGTCTGCAAACTTGCCAGCCCACCCTTATACCCTCACATCCAGGTCGTTAGTAAAAACCACAAAAAGTAGGAGTCCCGGAACCGATCCTGGTGGGACACCACAGGTCACAACCATCCAATCCGAATGTACTCCCTGCGCCAGTAAACTCTGCTTTCTGCAGGCAATCCAATTTTGAATCCACCTGGCCAAACCTTCCTGGAAACCTTGCCTTCTGATTTCTGAATATGCCTACCGTGTGGAACATTATCAAATGCCTGACTAAAATCCATGTAAATCACTACACTGCACTACCCTCATCTATATGCCTGATCAAATACTCAAATAACGATGTCAGGGTGGTTAGACAGAATACGCCCTTCACAAAGCCATGCTGACTTTTCCTGATCAGACCATAATTCTCTAAATGCCTATAGATCCAATCCCTAAGAAACTTCAACAGTTTTCCCACCACAGACGTAAGACTCACTGGTCTATAATTACACGGACTATCCCTACTATCTTTTTTGAACAGGGAGACAGCATTCGCCTCCCTCCAATCCTCCGGTATCATCCTCCTAGCCGGAGGCAGAATAATCTCTTCCCTCGCCACGTGGGGCAGCAAGTGGAATATTCTGTCAGGTCCCGAGGACTTATCCGTTCTGAAGTATTTTTACAACTCCAACACAGCCTTTCCCTTGATATCAACATGCTCCAGAACTTCAACCTACTCATATTGTCCTTACCGTCATCAAGTTCCCTCAAAATGGTGAATACCGAAGAGTTGTATTCATTGAGTACCTCGCTCACCTCCACAGCGTCCAGGCACATCTGGCCATCTTTATCGGTCCTTCCTTCACTTCTGTCAACGATTTGCTCTTCACCTCATTCATTGAAGAATGCTTGAGATTTTCATTTGCCCTCCTCGTCAGTGCCTTATCATGCCCTCTTCCTGCTCTCCTCAGCCCCTTCGTAAGTTCCTTTCTTGCTACCCTATATTCCTTAATATCCCCATCTGACCCCTGCTTCCTAATCCTCGTGTATGCTGTCTTCTTATATCTGACTAGATTTTTCACCTCACTTGTCACCCATGGCTCCTTCACCCTACCATTCTTTATCTTTTTCACCGGGACAAATTTAACCCGAACATCCTGCGAGAGATCCCTAAAGAACCTTAACATGTCCATAATACATTTCCATGCAAAGGCATCATCACAATTCAGGCCCGCAAGTTCTAGCCTTATAACCTCATAATTTTCCCTTCCCCAATAAAAAAAAATCCTGTTCTTTCTGATTCTATCTTATTCCATGATAATGTTAAAGGCCGTGGAGCGGTGGTCACTGTCCCCCAGATGCTTAACCACTGAGAGATCTATAACCTGACTCGGTTCGTTACGAAATGCAAGACCTAGTATGGCATTCCCCCTAGTCGGCCTGTCAACGAACTGTGACAGGAATCCGTCCTGGACACTCTTAACAAACTCTGTCCCATAGACACTAAGCATAGACACTAATCAGGTGCCAATCAATATTAGGGAAGTTAAAACCACCCATGATAACATTCCTGTGATTTTTTTCACTTTTCCAAAATCTGCCTCCTGTTCATCAATATCTCTGCTGCTACCAGCGGGTCAAAAAGTATTCCCAACAGAGTAACTGCTCCATTCCTGTTTCTGAATTCCACCCATACTGACACAAAAGAGGATCCTTTTACATTACCCAACTTTTTGCATTTGTAATTGCATCCCTAAACAGTAATTTCACCCCTACTCCCCTTTTCCTTTTCCCCGCTATCTATCCCTTCTAAATCACAGAATACAGGAATAATTGAGAATGCCTTCCTGCTCTGGTGCCAGACAAGTCTCCGCAGTGTCCACTACATCATAATTCCATGTAGGTATCCAAGCTGTCAGTTCATCAACTTTGTTTCTGATGCTTCTTCCATTGCAACACACACTTTAGTCCTTGTACATTACTATTTCTACACCCTTTATTCTGATTCTCTTTCCTCAAATCTTTATATGATAGATCTGGCTTTACTCCATCCACTATAGTGTATCCACTATTGCAGTTCTTGCATGACCTTTATCCTTTTCCACCTCACTATCTGCTCTAACATTTCGGTTCCCCTCCCCCTGCAAATCTAGTTTCAACCACCGATGTAGCACTGGCAAACCTTCCCGTAATCTTTAATCTCACCAGCCTTTCCCTGGCCTCCTCTCTCCTCCCATTCCTTCCTCTTCTGGCAGCACACAGTACACTCACAGAGCTTTAGTCCATGTATGACTGCGGAGTGTGTGATGGATCGTTGCGGAGGGAGCCTTACTCAGTCTACGTTTCCACGATTGTGTGATGGGATTCGATGGAGGGATTCTTGCCATCGCTCTGACTCCTCGTCATAGGTCAGTGGATTTTGGGCTTTAAGCAGACTCCAATTAGAGATATGGAAGACGAAAATGGCAATTCTCACGTTCTGCTCCAACGACTGCAATCTGAACGCCCTTTCTGTGGCCCCACACTACTCCCCTTCCTTCCTCTTATCTCAGCACACCATTCCTTCTCCATGATTCTTAAGGGAGAGAGTGAGCAGCATAGATGTACAAATGAAATCAGTATCCACGGGAAGGTGCTTTTTTCAAAGTGAGCTCAGGGATTTAGTTATTGAATTAAAGGACAGGTCTACTACCAGTCCCAGTGTGCCCAGACATAGGAATTCCATGCTGTTTAGCACGTGGTGTAAAATTTAGAATCATTGTATTTTTTGCCAAGGAAAGTGGGATCTGTATAGAAGAGATGGAAGACGATTTACGGTTTACACCTGAACTGAGGGAAACTGACATCTTAGCAGGAAGGATTGTCAGGACTGTGCAGGAGAGTTTTTGGGAGAGTTGTTGAACTCGAGTTGCAGGGTGGTGGGATTCAGATCTCCAGAGCCGATAGCGGAGTCGATATGGTGACAGATGTTTTTAAGAGCGCAGAAAAAAGTCAGATATCAAGAGTTTATGCATAATGCGACTGGTGCACTGAGCTCCGTATATTTCAATGCAGGAAACTTTAAAAAAAAAAGGCAGTTGAGCTATGGGAATGAATCAATATAGTGAATTATGACATTGTAGCCATTACTACTAATTGGATGTAGGAGGAGCAAGCAGGAGAGCACGATACTTTGGGTTTCCCTATTCTTAGTCGTGAGAAAGCGGAAGTAATTGAAGGAGGAGAGGTGACATTACTAGTCTGAGAAAATGTTACCGCAGTGGACAGTCAGGACAGACAAGGAAATTCGTCTAAGTGAGGCTGTTTCGGTGGAGATGACGAATAAGAAATGCATGGCAATGATACAACGTAGAACACAGAACTGAACAGAGCATTACAGGCCCTTCGGCCCACAAAGCTGTACCGACCATTAACCCATTCCCCCCATGTAACCCTCCACCTTGCATTCCTCCTTACACTTGTCTAGTAGTCTCTTAAATTTCACTAGTGTATCTGCCTCCACCACTGACTCAGGCACCAACCACACTCTGAGTAAAAACACATTACTCTAATATCCCCCTTGAACTTCCAACCCCTTACCTTAAAGCCATGTCCTCTAGTATTGAACAGTGGTGCCCTGGGGAACGACGTTGGCTGCCTACTCTATGTATTCCTCTTAATATCTGGTATACCTCTACCATTTCTCCTCTCATCCTCCTTCTCTCCAAAGAGTAAAGCCCTTGTTCCCTTAATCTCTGATCATAATGCATACTCACTAAACCAGGCGGCATCCTGGTAAATATACTCTATAACCTCTGCAATGTTTCCACATCCTTTCTATAGTGAGGCGACCAGACTGAACAGAGTTCTCCAAGTCTGGCCTAAGCAGGGTTTCCTGGAGCTGCATCTTTACATCGCGACTCTGAAACTCTATTTCTCGACTTATGAAAGTTTACACCCCATAAGCTTTATTTTCTACCCTATCTATCTGTGAGGCAAGTTTCATGGATCTGTGAACACGTACCCCCAGATCCCTCTGCTCTTCCCCACTACCAAGTATCCTGCCACTTACTTTATACTCTGCGTTGGAGTTTGTCCTTCCAAAGTGTATCACCTCACAGTTCTCCGAGGTGAATGTATCTGCCACTTTTCACTGGGAAATGAATAATCATGCGTATACGTCCTATCGAAAGGACAGATAGGTCAGGAGAGAGGGTGCGGTGGCTCTGCCTGTGAGGAATGAAATTCAGTCCCTTGCGAGGTGTGACATAGAATCAGGAGTTGTAGAGTCACTATGGATAGAACTGAGAAATTGTAAGGGTGATTTGTCATCACCTTTATTCCTGATGTTTCTTGTATTGTCGTACATGCACTTTAGCCCTTCTACCTAACTACTTTTACAACCTTTATTCTGTTTCTCTCTCCTCAAATGTTACATCTAGCTTTACTCCATGCACGTTACTTGCAGCTCTCGCATGACCTTTATCCGTCTCCACCTCTCTATCTGCTCTGACACTCTGGTTCCCCTCCCCCTGCAAATCTAGCTTAAACCCCCCGGTGCAGCACTAGCAAACCTTCCCGCACCAGTTCGGGTGCAACCCGTCCCGTCAGTTCAAGTCCTTCGTTCCCTGGGATAAGGCCCAATTGTCCAGAAACATAAAGGAATCCTTCCTGCACAAACTCCTTAGCCACGGATTTATCTGTATTATCTTCCAATTTCTGGCATCACTAGCACGTGGCACGAGAAGCAGTCTTGAGATTGTAACGCTGGAGGTCCTGTCCTTCAACTTTCCACCTGACCCCCTAAGCTCCCTTTGCCGGACCTCCTCCTTCTTCCATACCACGTCATTTATCCCTACATGGACCAGGACATCCGGCTGCTCACCCTCCCTCTTGAGAATACTGAGACCTCGTTCCGAGATGTCGCGGACGCTGGCACCAGGGAGGGAACAGCCCATCAGGGATTCTCCATCTCTCCCATAGAACCTCCTATCTCTACACCCCACCCCCCAACCATTGAATCCCCTATCATTACTGCTCTCCTCTTTTCACTCCTTCCCTTCTGAGCTGACGATCCAGTCTCGGTGTCAGAGACCGTGACCATTACAAATTGTCCCTGGTAGGTCGTCCACACTAACAGTATCCAAAGCGGTATACTTATTATTGGTGGGATCGGCCACCGGGGTGCTCTGCTCATTCTGTTTATGCCCCTTCCCTCCGTTCACAGTCACCCAGCTACCTGCCTCCGGACATTTCGTGGTGAGTGTCTCCCTGTAACTCATCTTTATTTCTGCCTCCGCCTCCCGAATGCTCTGAAGTTTATCCAGCTCCCGCTCCAGGTCTCTAACACGGTTTGTCAGGAGCTGCAGCTGGATGCACCTTTTGCAGGTGTAGCCATCAGGGACAACAGTGACTTCCCTGACTTCCCACAAACTGCAAACGGAGCACTCGATTGCCCTAAATGCCGCCTCTATTACCTATCCCAAAGCTAATTAGATTAATTAAAGGAGATTACCCGGCCTTACCCCACTGGGAGCAAACTCGTCCTCAGCATCTGCTCGCCGAAGCCTCTGGAGCAAAATACTTCCTACTCTGTTTCCCTCCACTACGTCCCCCGCTCCGTTAATCTGCTCGATTTTTAAACTCTCCCGGACCGAATTTCACGCGCTTGCGCAGTCGTGCCCCGTTCAAACTGAAGAAGTATTCCCTTGGAGATATGATGTGGTGGCCGTTACAGAGACTTGGATGACTTAGAGACAGGAATGGATAATACAAGTGCCGACTTTTTAAATTTTTCATAAAGGACGGGGGGGGGGGGGAGGCAAAAGAGGTGGAGGTGTGGCACTGCTGACCAGAGATAGTGACACATCTGCAGAAAATCTGGACGATCTGGTGGAATTAGCTACGGAGACTCCTCTTAGGATGACGATTGGGAACAGGAAAGGTTCAATAACTTTACTGGATTTTTTTTATAGGCCGCCCTACAGTAGCGGTAGTATCGAGGAGCAGATAGGGAAACAAATCCTGGAAAGTTATGATAATAACAGAGTAGTCGCGATGGCAGATATTAATTTCCCAAATATCGATTATCATCTCCCTAGTGCAAGAGGTTTAAATAGTTTGGAGTCTGTCAGGTGCGTTCAGGAAAGATTCTTGACACCATATGTACACAAGCCTGCAAGACGAAGATCTGTTCTTGATTTAGTATTGGAAAATTAACCTGGTCAGGTGTTAGATCTCAGTGAGATCTCACTATGGAAAGGATCTTGGTGATCGTTGTGATGCCTTACAGCAGACTGAAAAGCTTGAGCACGTAGATAATAAAAAAAAGAGGATGTGCTGGAGATTTTGGAAAGCATCGTTTGGATAAGTCGCCGAGCCCGGATGAGATGTACCCAAGGCTACTCGGGGAGATAAGGGAGGAGGTTCTTGAGTCTCTGGCGATGATTTTTGCATTATCAATGGGGACAGGCGAGGTTCCGGAGGATTGGAGGTTTGCGGATGTTGTTCCTTTATTCCAGAAAGGGGGTAGATATAGCCCAGGATATTATAGACCAGTGACTCCAATCTCAGTCGTTGATAGGTTGATGGAGAAGATCCTAAGAGGCAGGATTTATGCACATTTGTGGTATAATATATTTAGCAATAGACAGCATAACTTTGTCGAGGGTAGTTTGTGCCTTACGAGCCTGATTGAATGTTTTGAGGATGTGACTATACACATTGATGAAGGAAGATCAGCAGATTCAGTGTTAAAGGATTTCGGCAAGGCATTTGATAAGCTACCCCATGCAAGGCTCCTTTGTCTTATGGTCTTATGGTCTTATGGATGCAAAACTGGGCTGAGAATTGGCGGATTGTGTTCAACCCAGGTAAGCGGGAGGTGGTTCATTTGTGTAGGTTTAATATAATGGCAGAATATATTACTAATGGTAAACATTGCAGTGTGGCCGATCAGAGGGATCTTGGAGTCCGAGTCCATCTGACACTCAGAGCTGCTGCGCAGTTTGATTCTGTGTTTAAGAATACGGTGCATTGGTAATCATCAGCCGTGGAATTGAGTTCAAAAGCGAGAGGTAATTTTACAGCCCTATAGCAAACCGGTCTGACCAACCCCCCCCCCCCCCCCCCGGAGAACTGTGCTCAGTTCTGGTCAACACACCGCAAGGGTAATGTGGAACCTATAGGACTGGTCCAGAGGAGCTTTACAAGGATTTGGCCTGGATTGGGGATCATGCCTTCTAGTAATAGTTTCAGTGAACTCGCAGTTCTCTCCTTGCAGCGACGGAGAATGTGAGGTGACTTGACAGAGGCATTGATCGTGTGGATAGTCAGAAAGTACCCCACCAAATTTACTCTCTTTGGCTAGGTTATTAACAGCTCCCAGGGTGTCTACCATCTGGGATGTTCTTAATGGACATGTCTAAGTTTATTACACATACCAATAAAAAAAATCTCATACAAAATCAAATCAGCCGGTCATCTCTCCCTGTGTCCCACATCATTATTCTCGAAGGAATTACCCTTTTTTTACCGAATTGGACTGTAAAAGAATTTATCCTGGGAACAAACTGAAATAAAGACACAAACATCGGTGTTCGGTTGACCCCTCAACAGGTGACCCCGTTGCCCTACGCCTCCGCCAATGACAGGTTATCTCTTAAATTTATACATTGTATTTTGGGCACGAGCCAACAGCCAAATATACTCAGTGAGCGAATTCAAGAAGTACTTGTTGGATATCAGCTAGTCTACGAATGCTTCCCCGCGGTGCACAAAATTAGAACTGCACATCTGCAGTCAGTTACTCTTTTACCAAGACAGTGATGGATAAACGTTAACACTACCTCATTCCTGGTATGCAATGCTGCCAGCTTTTGTTAGATCGCACAAGCAAGGCAGCGTCTGCATCTTATCCTGTAACCTTCGTGACATCAACCTTTAGCCAGTACAGATTGGTAAAAGCATTTATTTTTTTCACATTCAGACAAAGTAACTGATCATGAGAACGTAGGATTTAGGAGCAGAATTAGACCATTTGTCCCATTCATTCTGCTCCACCATTACATCCTGCCTGATGTAATCATGTTAACATCCTTGTAAATCTCCTTTGCAACCTTTCAATATCGTTTTCACAACCTTCCTGTAATGAGGCGACTAGAACTGAGCACCGTATTCCAAGTGGGGTCTGATAAGGGTCCAATATATTTGTAATATTACCTCTCTGCTCCTAAACACAGCTTCACGATTGATGAAAGCCAATGCACCGGATGCTTTCTTAAGCACAGAGACAACCTGCGCAGCATCGTTGAGTGTCCTATGGACTCGAACATCCAAGATGTCTCTGATCCACCAAACTGCCGACAATCTTTCCATTATATTTGAACTCCAGAAAAAAAACAAACTCACACTTATCTGGGTTAAGCACCATCTACCACTTCTCAGCCCAGTTTTGAATCCTGTGACTGTCCTGCTGTAATCTCTGACTGACCTTATAATTGAGGGTATCTCAACAACCCCAACCATGTATACACCGCAAATTTACGAAGCAACAACTCCACACCTTCATCTAGGTAACTTATAAAATCACGAGGAGTAAGGGTCCCAGAACAGATCCCTGAGGAACTCTACTGTTCACCGGCCTCCATGCAGAATATGACCCATCTAAATCCTTCTGTGGGTTAGTCAGTTCTGCATCCAGAAAGCAAAGTCCCTTTCTGTCCCATGCACCCTTACTTTCCCAATAAACCTTCCCTGGGTACGTTATCAAATTCTCGTTGAAATCACTATAAGCCAGATCTGCTGCGCTACCTTCATCAACATGTTCAGACACATCCTGAAAAAATTTCAATCCGGCTCATAAGGCACGACCTGTCTTTGCATATCCATGCTGGTTATTACTAATCATATCATGCCTCTACAAATGTTCACAAATCTTGCCTCTCAGGATCTTCTCCTTCAACGTAGCAACCACTGAAGTAAGACTCATTGGTCTATAATTTCCTGGACTATCTCTACTCTATTTCGTGAATATAGAAACAACATCCACAACCCTCCAATCTTGCGGAACCTCACCCGTCCCCTTTGAAAATACAAACATCATCACCAGAGGCTCAGGTATCTCCTCGCTCGACTCACACCTCTATCAAATCACCCCACATTCTCCGACGCTCCAGGGAATTATGTCAAAACCTATTCAACCTTACACTGTAAGTCAGTTTCTCAAGTCCCGGCAACATCATTTTAAATCTTCTCTGCACTCGTTCAACCTTAGTAATATCCTTCCTATAATTAGGTGACCAAAACTGCACACAATACTCCAAATTCGATCTCAGCAATATCCTAAACAAGTTCACCATTACATTCCAACTCTTGAACTCAACACTTTGATTTATAAAGGCCAATGTATCAAACGCTTTCTTTACAACCCTATCTACTTGGGAAACCACTGTTAGTGAGTTATGCATCTGTACTCCCAGATCCCTCTGTTCTACTGCACTATTCAATCTCCTACCATTTACCTTTTATGTTCTACCTTGGCGTGACATTCCGAGGTGCAAAACATCATTTCTGCCATTTTGAAGCCAATTCCTTCAACAGATCCAAATCCCTCTGCAGGTTTTGAAAACTTTCCTCACTGCCCACTACACCTTAAGTCTTTGTATCATCAGCAAATTTGCTGATCCAATTTGCCAAAGTATCATCCAGATCATTGATATAGATAACAAATAACAATGGACCCAGCAATAATCCCTATGGCACACCACTAGTCATAGGCCTCCACTCAGAGCAGCAATCCTCCACTACCAATCTCTGGCTTCTTCCATTGAGCCAATGTCTAATCCAATTTACTACCCCTCCTTGTACACATAGCGTCTGAATCTTCCTAACTAACCTCCCATGCGGGACTTTGTCAAAGACCTTACTGAAATCCATGTATACAACATCCATTGCCTTCCCTTCATCCACTTTCCTGGTAACGTCCTCGAAAAACTCTGATTGGTTAAACATGACCTACCACGCACAAATCCACTCTGACTTTTTCTAATAAGTGTCTGTCTATTCAAATACTTGTAGATCCTATCTCTTAGTATTCCTTCCAATAATTTACCTACTACCGATGTCAAACTTATCGCCCTATAATATCCCGACTTACTTTTTGAGACTTTTTTAAAGAACGGTACTGCATGAGCTACCCTCCAATCACCCGGCACCTGACCCGTGGATTTCGACATTTTAAATATTTCTGCCAGGGCCACTACAAATTCAACACTTGTCCCTCTCAACGTCCGAGGGAATACCCTGTCAGGTCCTGGGGATTTATTTACTCTGAATTCCCTCAGGGCACAAGCACCTCTTCCTCTTTAATCTGTATAAGTTCCATGACCACCCTACCTGTTTGCCTTGTTTTCATAGACTCCAATCCAGTTTCCTTAGTAAATACAGATGCAAAAAAAAAAAAAAGAAACAACAAAAAAAAAACAATCAATACCTCTCCCATTTCTTCTGGCTCCATACATAGCCGAGCTCTCTGATCTTCAAGTGGACCAATTTTATCTATTACTATTCTTGTTTTCTTAACATACCTGTAGACACTCTTAGTATTATACTTCACCCTGACTGCCAGAGTAACAACATGCCTTTTTTCAGCACTCCTGATATCTTTCTTAAGTATACTTTTTATAGTCCTCAAAAGTATATAAAAATTACTCTTTTTATACTCCTCAAGCAAATTATTTCCTCCCCGTTGCCTATACATGTTCAACATCTCTCTCTTCTTCTCTATCAGAATTCCAATATCCCCCAAGAACAAATGTTCCTTATTCTTATTCAAGTTCTCCAAGGGAAGGGCTCTAGGACCCAAGCAGTTTGGCACCTGTGTCGTCGCAGAGCAATGTGTTGATAAATGCCTTGCTGAAGGACACAACACGCTGCCTCAGCTGAGGCTTGAACAAGTGACCATTAGATCACTAGACCAATGCCTTATCCAGTAGGCCACGCACCAACACTTTCACCCTTAACCCATGCCCTGTTTTTTTTTCTCCCCTGGCCTCAGCGTAAAACAGCCTGGTTGCATTCACTCCATCTATACCCATCATTGTTTTATATACCTCTATCAAATCTCCCCACATTCTTCTACGCTCCAGGGAATAAAGACCAAACCTATTCAACCTTTCTCGGTAATTAAGTTTCTCGAGTCTCTGCAATGTCCTTGCAAACCTTTTCTGCACTCGTTCAACATTGTAAATATCTTTCCTGTAATTTGGTGACCAAAACTGCACACAATGCTCCAATTTCGCTCTTACAAATGTCTTATCCAACCTCACCATTTCATCCCAACTCTCATACTCCGATTTATAAAGGCCAATGTACTAAAAGCTCTCTTTACAACCCTATCTACTTGTGAATCCCTCGAAGGTGTACAAAAAGAGTTAGAACATACTTAAGAAAGAATTCAGGAGGGGTAAAAGAAGACATGATGTTACTTTGGAAGTCAGGGTGAAGGATGATCCTAAGAGCCTCTATAGGTATGTTAAGAGCAAAAGGATAATAATGGATACAATTTGTGCTCCTGAAGATCAGAGTGATAATCTATATATGGAACCAAAAGAAATGGGAGAGATATTAACTGTTTTATTTTTGCATCAGTATTTATCAGTATCAGTATTTGTGTATCTGTATCCCCAGGTCCCTCTGTTCTACAGCACTCCTCACTGTCCTTCCATTTACCCTGTGTGTTCCACCTTGACTTTCCCATCCAAAGTGCAACACCTCACACTTGTCTGTATTAAACTCCATCTGCCATTTTCCAGTCATTTTCTCCAGCTGGTCCAAATCCCCCTACAAGCTTAGAAAACCTATCTCACTGTCCACTACATCTCCATTCTTTGTATCATCAGCATATTTGCTGATCCAATTTACCTCATTATCGTCCAAATCAATGATATAGATGAGAAATTACAGTGGACCCAGCAATGACCTCTGTGGCACACCACTAGTCACAAGCCTCCACTCAAGGAAGAAATCATCCACTACCACTCTCCGGCTTCTCCCATTGAGCCAATGTCGAATCCAGTTAACTACTTTATCATCGATACCTCGCAACTGAATCTTCTAAACTAATCTCCTATGTGGGACCTTGTCAAAGGCTTTATTGAAGTCCACGTCTGCGGCCATTCTCTTGCACTCTCGATCCCTCTCCACGGTTCCTCTCACAACACCCCGTCCTCCAGCTCTCGCTTCCTTTCTTTTTCAGCTGTACAGCTTGTGTTTTTTGGTGTCGGTCAGACTCCCTTGTCAAAACCGGCTTATTCTGACAACGGCTACTTCTCCTTCCTGAGCTCAGACACACAGAGGATCCTCCACAGGATAGACGACCGCGAAGCTTCCATGAAGAAGAAACGCACAAATACAGGCTCACGGGCACCTTCCCGAGGTGAGTGGGGCAGAAAGACAGAGAGAGAGTTTCATTTTGAGTCTGACTCCGAGAGCGAGTGTTGGATAGTGTGGATGGAAACCCCCTCTACGTTTGACCCTGGGAGTTTCTGATTGCACATTGAGGAGGGAGTGTCACTCTGTGTCTAAGCCCAGGACCTGTGAGACGCTACACTGGGAGATTCACTCTGTGTTTGACTGGGTCGATGATGAGGGAGCCTCAGCCCATTTCCCAACCTGATATATCGTACGTGGAGCCTAAAGCCTAAACACTCTCTGTGCCCCGGGTCCGCAGAGATGGAAGTCAGTTTCATCGTTGTTTTCTTGACTGTGTTCATGTAATTTGTCGAATCCTGTCGAGAAACCTCAGGGCAAACTTACAGCTGACCCTAATGATCCGCTGTTTGAGAATATGTCAGAGGGAACGCGCCGGACAGGATACACGGAGGAAGCAATGTGACGGTGGGGACGTCAGTGAAGCTGGCGTGCTTTAGGAAGGGGTGCGTGGAGCGACTGGCATAGGAGGGCATTATCGAAGCACCATCGTGGAGTGGGGTGTAGAGAGTGTGATGTGGGAGGACAGAATGTCATGCGGAGCAGTGTTGTGGAAGTGACGTGGTCGAGGCGGTGGGGTGGAAGGGTGAATGAGAGGGGAGCGCTTAGACCGCGAAAGGAGGGAGGGTTGTGGGATGGCAGCTAATAAGGTGCACCTTAAGAAGGGTGGTGTTTGGAGAGGGCAATGAGAGATGCAGTGATGAGGGAGCCCCCTTAAAATATATTTTGATCCCCTCTCGTATTTTCCATCTGCTCCCCCCAGCACTTTGCGCAAACCTAACCCCTTCCAGCTTCTCTATCCATTTCCCTCTCACACTCATTCTTCTGTTTCCCCACTCCTCCCCTCTATCCCTCTTTTCCCATCTCATCGAATCTCCCCTCTCTTGTCCTCACTCTCCTCCTTGTCCCTCATCACCCCCTCTCTTTACCCTCTAACTATTCTCCCTATACTGCTCTCTCTCATTCGCTCCTCTCTAACGCCACCATCCCTCTCTATACCTCCTTGAACCTCTCTTTCTTACGTACCCCCTCTCTCTCTCTGCCCTGTATTTCACGCTATGTCCCACTATTCCCTCTCTCTCACTCTTCATTTTCGCTCCCTCTGTACCTCCTCTTTTGCCTCGCTCTCGCGTGATTATACTGTCCGCTCTCTAACGATCTCGCAGCATCTCTCTACCATTTTTTACCCATTAACACTTCTCTCTCTCTTTGCTCATTTTCTTAATCCTCTCTCCTCTCTCACCTTCCCCCGGTCTCCCAATCTGGCTCTCCCTCTGCACTCTTTCCCTCACACTCTCGTTCCTTTTGACTCTTCCATCCTCTCTCCTCCAATATTTCTCCATCATGTACTTTCTACTCTCTCACCCCTCTGCCTCGCCTCTTAATCCTACGCTCCGCACTGACTACCACGCTTCCCTCACCTCACTTTACCCCTCTCTCCTATTTCTCCTCATTCTCTTTCCGCAATTCTGCTCCATTTTCCCACTCTTCATTATCGCCATTCTTCAGTCATCCACTCTCAACAACTCAATCCATCCATTTCACTCTCTTTGTCGCTGTACTCCCTGTCTCGCTTCCCTCTCTTGCCTCCCTTCAACCCGTACGCTGTCCCCAACCCAATCTCCCCACCGTCTCTGTACCCTCTTCACTTCCCTCTGCACCTAACTGTCCCTGATTCTCTATCGCGCTATCTCATACTTGTCTATCTCTCTTTCGCAGATGATCTGACCTCCACCTACACAGAACTGAACATTCGGAAAGTCGAAAGCCTCAGCAATAGACAAGCAGGTCAGTGATGGAACAGCGACCTCATTCTGGAGGGCTCACATGTCATACTCCCAAATGCTCAAGTGTGTAATGCATTCGTCTCCACCAATTCCCTGGCAGTTTGTTCCACAGACTGACCACCATCTGGGTAACAGACGGTTGTGAATCCGCTCACCAGTTGAATCTTTTTTCCCCTCTCTCCTTATACCTGTGCGCTCAGGTCCTCGATTGTCCAAGTCTAGGGGAAATTATAGCGCACATTCACTCTGCCTGTGCTCTTCGTGTCTTTGTATACCCTTGAAAGGTCATCCCTGCCCTGCAAGGAATAAAGTCGCAATCAACCCAACCTCTTTCCCTAACTCAGTCCCCGGCCTCCCGGCAACGTCGTCGAAATTTTCCCCTGCACTCATTCCCAGTTCGATGGCATCTTTCCAGGGACAGGACGACCAACACTGAACACCATACTCCACGAGTGACCTCACCGACGTCCTGTACAACTGTAACATGAGCTCCTTACTCTTGTACGCAATAGCCGATTGACAATGGACTTTAGGGGCAGGAGTAGGCCATTCAGCCCTTCGAGCCAGCATCCCCATTCATTGCGATCATGTCTGGTCATCCACAATCAGTACCCCGTTCCTGCCTTCTCCCCTTATCCCTTGTCTCCGCTATCTAACTCTTTCTTGAAAGCATCCAGAGAATTGCACTCCACTGCCTTCTTAGGTAGAGCATTCCATAGATCCACAACTCTATGGGTGAAGAAACGTTTCCTTAACTCAGTTCTAAATGTCCTACCCCTTTATCTTAAGCTGTGTCCCCTGGTTCTGGACTCCACCAACATAGGGAACAGGTTTACTGCCTGTAGTGTGTCCAATCCTTTAATAATCTTATATGTTCTAATCAGATCCACTCTCATCCTTCTAAATTCCAGTGTCTACAAGCCCAATTGCTCCAATATTTCAACATATAACTGTCCCGCCATCCCGGGAATTAACCTCGTGAACCTATGCTGCACTCCCTCAATAGCAAGAATGTCCTTCTTCAAATTTGGAAACCAAAACTGAACACAATGCTCCAGCTGTGGTCTCACCAGGGCCGTATACAAATGCAGAAGGACCTCTTTGCTCCTATACTCAACTCCCCTCGTTATGAAGTCCAACATGTCATTGGTTTTCTTCACTGCCTGCTGTACCTGCATGGTTGCTCTCAGTGACTGATGAACAAGAACACCTAGATCTCGATGTATTTACCCTTTTCCTAACTTGACACCATTCAGATAGTAATCAGTGTTCCGATTCTTGCCACCAAAGAGGGTAAGCTCACATTTATCCACATTAAATCGCATCTGCCAAGTACCTGCCCATTCACCCAACCTGTCTAAGTCACCCTGCATTCTCCTAAAATCCTCCTCATATTTCATACTGCCACCCTGCTTTGTGTTATCTGCAAATTTGCTAATGTTACTCTTTATCCCTTCATCTAAATCACTAATGTATATTGTAAATAGCTGCGATCCCAGCACCGAGCATTGCGGTACTCCGCTAGTTACTGCCTGCCATTCTGAAAAGGACCCGTTAATCCCTACTCTTTGTTTCCTGTCTGCCAACCTATTTTCTATCCATGTTAGTACCCTATTCCCAATACCATGTGCTCTAATTTTGCCCACTATTCTCCTATGCGGGACTTCATCAAAGGCTTTCTGAAAGCCCAGGTGCACTACATCCACTGGCTCTCCTTGTCCATTTTCATAGTTACATCCACAACAAATTCCAGAAATTAGTCAAGCATGATCCCCCCCCCCCCCACTTCATCCATGATGACTCGATCGGTCGTGTTATTGCTATCCAAATGTGCCGCTATTTAATCTTTTATAATTGACTCCAGCCTTCTCCACCACTATAGTCAGGCTAATGTCCTGTTTACCCACTCCATGCTCCCCCTGTCCGACTCCATGTTCCGCGGCGATACCAGCTCCCTGTTTCCAAGTCCCAGGTTCGCGGCGATCCTAGTCCCTAGTCCCCCTAGTCTGAGGTTCGTGTTCCTGTTTGACCTTGATTTTCCGATCTTCTGTGTAGCGAGTAAGAAACACCATTTTATTGTACCAATAAAAAAGTGTTTGTGTCGTTCCCCAGCACCCTTGCCACAGCTTGACATACCTAACCCTCTCTGCCCACCTGTCTGTCCTTTTGATTGGACGTATACGCTTGAATGTTCTTTTCCCAGCCCTGGTCCTCTTGCAGCTATGTCTATGTTATTCCTATAACATCTTACTTGCCATTTTCCAACTGAGCCTCAAGCTCATCCGCTTTATTTCTTATACTTCGTTCATTCATGTATACTACTTTTCATCCATCACTTCCCTCGCTTCTAACATCGATCCCTCTTGCACTTGGCCATACTCTCCGATCACTTCCTGAGCGTTCTGCCGCTTTAATTCTGCTTTCGTTCTTACGTTTTCTTATTCACTCTTTTCCTTTAACTCCATCCTTGTATTTACAGTTCGTCCCCGCTCCCCCCACTTACTAGTTTAAACACACCCGTGTAGCAGTGGCAAACCTACCTGCCAGAATGCTGGCCCCCCGCTTGCTAAGGTGCAAACCGTCCCTTTCCTTCTTCTCCATCCACACAGCCTGTTGACTTCTTCTACTCGTTCTGTCGCCCCATTCTCTCCCATTCTCCAGCCGAGCGCCTTCATCTCTGACCCTATTTCCGCTATCGATCCATCCCTCTATCGGCTGCTCTGTCTCCACCTCTCTCTCCATTCACTTCCTCATCTCCCTCAAATTGTGTCTCCGTCTCTCACTCCGCCCCACCATTCTCTTCCTGTCCCTTGCCCTTCTGTTTGTCTCTCTCTCACATTCTCTTGCTTTGTTTCCCAGATGGACTGGACCCCACCTACTCTCAGCTGAACCTTCGCCAAAATGAAGTTCTCATCCCGAAGAAAGAAGATCCTCCTCTTGCGTCGGGACGAGGAAGTCAGGCAGGTCAGAGTTCACGTTGATGACGTAATTCTGAAGTAGTCACGTGAAAAACGCACACGTGTACAAGTGGTAATGCATTTGCATCGACCATTTCCTCTGGCAGTTCCTTCCGCAGACGGCGCACCGTTTTTTAAACAAAAATTGTCATCCTGGTACACAGTTAAATCCCTTTCTGCTCTCTCCTCGGAACTGTGCGCTCTGTTCCTTAATTCTCCAAGTCTATAGAAAATGACTCTGTGCATTCACCTTGTCTGTGCCCCACGTGGTTTTATAAACCTCTGTAAGTCACCTATGAACTCCAGGGTATAAAATCTTAATCTGTCTGATTTCTCTCCATAATTCAGTCCCTAGAGTCTCGCCAATATCCCCGTAAAGCTCCCTCTGCAAACTTTGCTGCTCAGTGGCATTTTACATGGAGCAGGTGGACAAGAACTGAGCACTATACTCCAGGGTCCTGTACAACTAAGTCCTGTACAATGCAAAGTGACCTCTCGACTCCTGTACTCATAGCCTTGATTGATGAAGATGCAATCTTTACCGCCCTATCCACCCTTGACCTTAATTTCTGGGAAATGTTTTCGCGTAGCCCTGTGGCTATTTATTCTCTAATACTTCCCAGAGATCCTCCTCTTCACAGTGACTGTCTCACGCTGCTTGTCTTCCTGAAATAAAACAGCTTGCACTTACCCAAATTAACTTGCATAACAGGAAAAACTGAAACCTAAACCTACCTTGCATCGCCCGTTTCCGCCTAAGCTCGTTGAGCCAAAGTCCTTAAGCCTTCACTCAGCTCCCGGCCAATCCACTGTCAGCTGTATAAGGCTGTGTCCTTCTCAAATCTTCCCCGCTTCACTGCCCGACGTCACACGCCTGCGCAGTTCCGACACTCTTAACTCCGATGAGAAGAAGAAAAAAAAATCGAAATGGCTCTCTACGAACTCCCGTTCTGACCCTCCGACTTCCTTCTCCAAATGCAACACTGCCATGAAGTGCTCGGTATGCAACTGGCACCTCTCCTGTCTGCAATGTATGTGAGTGGCCCGGATGACAGTTGAGATGAGTGGTTTGGTCCGTTAGCAGATGATACGAAGATGGGTGGTGTTGTGGATCGTGTAGAAGACCTGAAAAGAATCCAGTGGGATATGGATCAGTTACAGATATGGGCTGGAGAAACGGCAGATGGAGTATCACACGGACAAATGTGTAATGTTGCACCTTGTTAGGTCAAATATTAAGAGATAGCGCACACTGAAAACCAAGACCCTAAACAGTGTTGATTAGCAGAAGGAGATTAGGGGCCAAAGTCGTTATCCGTGGGTACCCTTTCTGGGGTGTTTATCCAGTCATAGAACACGCTTGACTTTATCTTCGGGGGCACGGGTTCAAATATTCAGGAAGTTATGTTGCAGCGTTATCAAAATTTCTGATTAGTCTGCATCCGGCGTATTGTACACAGTTCTGTTCACCACATTATTGGGAGGATTAGAAGGCCTTGGATAGCCTCCGGAGATTTTGAACGGGAGATCCGACAGATGTTTCTAAGATCACAAGAGGCATAGACTGAGTCGACAGACAGTACCTTTTTCCAAAGTTGAAATATCTCATATCAGAGGGAATGCATTCGGGACAACATTGCAGGCCCATTCCTGTACTCCGATGGGTGGTCTCTATTCTATACCTGGAAATAATAAAACAATTTACTAACTCTACGAGGCAGGACATTCTAAACACACAAAGCCTACTTGAATATCCAGATTTCCATCCAAATCCTTGCCACTAGGAACAGAGGTCGTAGGGCGAATCGGTGCACTACACCACGATTCACGGACGTCCGCCGCTCTCTGAGGTCTGTACCCAGGCCAACTCTGAGCCCAAATTCCCAGTTCACCGTGAATCCCAGTCACCGCAACCTTGTCAATGTATCTCCCATGAAAGTGACGTTGCTGAATGCCCGTCTAAAATCAAGAGTTTCTCACCCCAATGAACTGCATGTTCAACTGTGATCTCTTCCTACGTCCATGGAATCTTAGAACTATAGAAGTTTACAGCATGTAGAACAGGCATTTTGGCCCTTCCTGCCTGTCCAAAACCATTTTTCTGCCTCGTCCCACAGACCGGAACCTGGTCCATACACCTCTCATCCATTTACCTTTCCAGGTTTTTTCTTAAATATAAAGTTAGCCCGCTTTTACCACTTCATCTGGCATTTCATTCCACACTCAACAACACTCTCGGTGTGAAGAAGCCCCCACCGCATCTTCTCTTTTCCCCTTCACCCTTAACTCATGTCCTCTGTGTTTTTCCCTCTAGCCTCAGTTGAATAAAAATGTTTGCTTGCATTCACTCTATCTATACCTATTTTCTAGAGGGCAGGAAAAATTTTAATTGGGGTAAGGCAGATTATGAGGCTATAAGGGTTGACACTTGAGTGTGTGAATTGGGAAGATGTTTTTGCAAGGAAATGTACTATGGCCATGTGGTCGATGATTAAGTATCTGTTGCATTGAGCCAATGTCTTATGCAATTTACTGCCTCACCATGTATACCTAGTGATTGAACAATCCAAACTACCCAGACAGAATATAAGGATTTGATCCTCCAACCTGAGTGTAGCTTCATCTTGACAGTAGAGGAGGTCATGGATAGACATATCAGAATGGGAGTAGGACATGGAATTAAAATTTGTGGCCACTGGGAGATCCTGCCTGCTCTGACGGACAGAGCGTAGATGTTCAGCCAAACGGCCCCCAGTCTGCGTCAGGTCTCAACAATATATAAGGCCGCACCGGGAGAACCGGACACCAGCAGAAAGCAGAAAGAGAGGGCTGATGGGAAGATGTGCTTCGTCGTAGTGTTATAAGGTGAGCGTTGGGATCGGATCATTTTGTGTCTGTTGCTTGAATTTCCAGCATCTGCAGTTTTCCTCGATTTATAAATTCCTGGATTACTTTTAGAGCCTTTTTAAACAACGGAAGAACATGAGCTGTCCTCCAATCCTCCGGCACCTCACCCATAGATACCGACATTATGAATATATCTGCCAGGGCTACTGCAATTTCAATACTTGCCTCCTTCAATGTTCGTGGGAATACCCTGTCAGGTCCTGAGGATTTATCTACTCTGATTTGCCTCAAGATAGCAAGCACCTCTCTTCCTCCCTCCCCAACTCTACCTCCGCCTCTCTCACCGCCACCCTCCCCGCACTCCCTCCAACTTCCTGTCCATCGCCCCCTCACCCTCTCCCCCTCTTTGCCCATCGCGCTCCTCCTCTGCCTCCTTGTCACTATCCTCTCTCTCACACTCCTTTCCCTAAATCTTTCTCTTGTTGTCTCACATCTCTGCCCATCACTTGCTTCTCTCTTCTCTCTCCCGTTCTCATTTCTCTTTATCCGCTTATTCCCTCCCCTATTCATACGTCTGTCACGCTCTTTCTTATCTGCATGACCAACTCTCTCCCAAACGGTCTTATCTCCACTTAATCAGAGGTGAACTTCTGGAAAGAGGGTCCCCGCATCGATGAGGACGAAGGTCGTCCCTTTGCCTCGGGATCAGCCGGGCTGTCAACCACTGCACAAGCGGTCAGAGTTTACAGTGATGAAGTCATTCCAAGGGGTCACGTGACTCACTCTCAAGTGTCCCTGTTTCCAATGCATCTGCATCGACCTCTTCCTCTGTTAGGTTCCATAGGCTGACCACCATCTGGGTAAAAGTGATTGTCTCTTGACACCCTAATTAAAACCTTTTATCAACTCACCCTAGACCTGTACCCTCTGCTGTCTTTCCTCCAAGTGTAGGGAAAATAGCTGTACACAATCACCGCTAGTAGTTTTACTCCCCCGTGTAAGTCACCCCTACTCACCATATATATAACATACAATGACAGCACGGAAACATACCATCTCGGCCCTTTTTGTCCGTGCCGAACGCTTACTCTCATTTAGTCCCACTGACCCGCACTCAGCCCATAACTCTCCATTACTCTGACAATACGGAACCTACCTGTACCACTTCTACTGGCAGTATGTTCCACACAGCTACAACTCTCTAAGTAATGCAATTCGCCCTTGTGTTACCCTTGAACACGTGTATGAACATTTCTTGCTTGAATCTCACTTACCCTCAATGGAAAAAAGCCAATCCACGTCAACTCTATCTATCCCCACATAAATTTAAATACCTCTATAAAGTCCCTGATCAACCTTCTACGCTCCAAGGAATAAAGGCCTAACTTGTTCAATCGTTCCCTCTAACTTAGATGCTGAAACCCAAGTAACATTCTAATAAATCTTCTCTGTACTCTCTCTATTTTGTTGACATCTTTCCTGTTATTCGTTGACCAGAACTGTACACAATACCCCAAATTCTCCCTTACCGATGGCTTGTACAATTTTAACATTACATCCCAACTCCTGCACTCAATGCTCTGATATATAAAAGCAAACATACCAAAAGCTTTCTTCACCAACCTATCCAGGTGAAATTACACCTTCAGGGAACTATGTACCATTATTCCTAGATAACTTTGCTCTACTGCATTCTTCAATGCCCTACCATTTACCGTGTGTGCCCTATTTGGATTTTCCTACCAAAATGTAGCACCTCACACTTGTCAGCATTAAATTCCATCTGCCATCGTTCAGCCCACTGTTCTAACTGTCCTAAATCTCTCTGCAAACTATGAAAACCTCCTTCGTTATCCACAACGCCACCTACCTTAGTATCATCTGCATACTTACTAATCCAATTTTACACCCCATCATCCAGATCATTAATGTATGAGACAAAAAACTTTGGACCCAGTACAGATCCCTGAGATACACCACTAGTCACCATCCTACAAACTGACGAACAGTTATCCATCACTACTCTCTAGCATCTCCTATCCAGCCACTGTTGAATACATTTTACTACTTCAAGATTAATAGCTAAAGATTGAACCTTCCTAACTAACCTTCCGTGCTTAACCTGGTCAAATATAGTGCATATAGACTGAAGTCCATATAGACAACATCCGCTGCTTTACCCTCGTCAACATTCCCCAAAACCTCTTAAAAAAATTTAATATTTGTCAAACACAACCGTCCACGCACAAATCCATGTTGACTGTTCCTAATCAGACCCTGTCTATCCAGATAATTATATATACGCTCTCTAAGAATAATTTAAAATTACTTACCCACCACTGACGTCAAACTGACAGGCCTATAATTGCTAGGTTTACTCTTAGAACACTTTTTTAAACTGTGCAACTACATGAGCAATACGCCAATCTTCCGGCACCATCCCTGTTTCTAATGGCATTTGAAATATTTCTGTCAGAGCCACTGCTATTTCTACACTGACCTCACTCAAGGTCCAAGTGAATAACCTGTCAGGACCCGAAGATTTCTCCATTTGTATATTCCTTAAAAGCGCCAGGACTTCCTCCTCTGTAATCGTCATAGTTTCGATAACTTCCCCACTCGTTTCCCTTCCCTTACACATTTCAATATCCTTCTCCTTAGTGAATGCTGAAGAAAAAAAAAATGTTCAATATCTCCCCCATCACTTTCGGCTCCACTCTGATTCTCTAAGGGACCAATTTTATCCCACACTATCCTTTTGTTATTAATATAACTGCAGTGACCCTTTTGATTTACTTGCCATTTTGCAAAGCAACTTCGTATATTCTTTCAGCTTTTCTAATGTATTTTTAAGATTCTTCTTAAATTATTTAAATTCCTCGAGCACCTCATTTCCTCCATGTGCCAATATTCTTGTACATATCTCTCTTTTTCGTAACCAAGTTTCCAATATCTCTTGGCTTTCACAAACATTTAACCTTACCTTTCAACCTAGCAGGCACGTAACGATTCTGTACCCTCAAAATCTCATCTTTAAATGACCGCCATGTCTCTATTACATTTTTCCCATAAAACAAATTGTCCCAATCCACTCCTTCTAAATCCATTCACATCTCCTCAAAGTTAGCATTTTTCCAATCAAATATCTCAACCCTAGTTCCAGTCAAATCCTTTTCCATAATTATATTGAAACTAATGGTATTGTGTTCACTGGACCCAATGTGCTCCCAAACACATACCTCCGTCACCTGACCTATTTCATTATCTAACAGAAAATCCAACACTGACCTTTCTCCGATTCGTTTCTCTAGGTATTGCTGCAATTAACTATGCTGCATACATTTTACAAACTCCAAACCATCCATCCCTTTTACAGTATGGGCTTCACAGTCCATGTGTGGAAAATTAAAATTTCCCTCAATAACAACCCTGTGCTTTTTACAAATATCTGCCATCTCCTTGCAAATTTGCTCGTCCACTTCTTGCTCCCCATTTGATGGTTTGTAATACTCTCCTATAAGAGTTACTACACCTTAGACTCCCTAGACGAGCCCTCTAATCTGTCCTTCCAGAGCACCGCTGTAATATTTTCTCTGACAAGCAACTCAACACCTCCGCCTCTTGCCCCTCTGATTCTATCACACCTGAAGCAACGAAATCCAGGAATATTTAGTTGCCAATCACAACCCTCCTGCAGCCATGTTTCACTAATAGCAACAACATCATGTTTCCATGTATCAATCCATGCTCTAAGTTCATCTAACTATGGACCTCGAAATCCATCTCCTCACCCTCCCTCTTAAGAATACTGAGAACTCCATCCGAGATATCGCGGACCTTGGCACCAGGGAAGCAACAGTCCATGCAGGAACCTTGTTCTCTTCCACAGGATCTCCTATCTGTCCCCGAAACCATGGAATCCCCTATCAGTACCGCTCTCCTCTTTTCCCTCCTTCCCTTCTGAGCTGAGGCTCCAGTCTCGGTGCCAGAGACGTAACAACTGCAACTTGTCCCTGGTAGGTCGTCTCCACCTGCAGTATCAATACGGTATACTTATTGTTGATGGGAACGGCCGCAGTGCACCCCTAAATTGAACTTCAATTTTGCGCGACTTCGCTCCGGAACTCAGTCCCTCGAGTCCCGACAACATTGTTCTCCTCATTTTCTCTCCTTCACTCACACATTACCCTCCCAAACATCACTGCCACTCTCCTACCCCATTTTCCTGCATTGTATCCAGATTCTCCCCACCAATCTCCTACAAACATTTCCCCACCTATGGCCTTCTTTCTCCCCATCTCTCCCAGACTTCCCGTCAGTCCTCTCTCCCCAGCTCCCTCCCTGTACTCCCTCCTACCCCTATTTCCTCCCTTTCACTTTCTGTCGCCCCACTCTCGCACTCCCAGCGACTCTCACATCAATCCTGTGCCCTCTGGTTTCCGAAACCTGAGGAAAGTCTCTGTTCATTCACCCTGCCTGTGCCCGTCATGGTTTTATGCAACTCTGTAAGGTCGGCCCTGCGCTGCAAGGAATAAAGTCTCGAATTTCCCGTCCTCTCTCCATACCTCAGTCCCCCGAGTCCAACATCCTCGTAAACTTCCAGCACAGTGGCCTTTCCTATATCAGGGCGACCGACACTGAACAAGAGCGGCGTCACTGTACATCTGCCTCGTGACCTCCCGACTCCTGTACCATCATCTTCCAGAGCAGTGTAACATCTGAGACCTTGTTAAAGTCCAGGTAGATTGAATTATTCCCCGTGCCTGATCTGTCCTTCCCGAGTAAATCCGCCGACAACTCTCTCTGGGTCTCAGGCCATCCAGTATCTCTCTCCCTCCTCCATCTTCCACCCTTCGGATCTCCCCCCTCCCTCCCTCTCTCACCGCTCCTTTCATTCTCCGTCTCTCCCTCCGTTTCTCACTTCCATCTCCCCGAGTGATTTACCATCTGGGATATGTGACAGTATTTGTTAAAGTCAGTGTACATTTTATCAACCAATCAAGGCAAACAGGTGCACCGGAATCAAATCAGTCTAATCTCCCCTGGCCCAACCCCCTTATACAGAGCAGCCCAACAATAGGTCACTGAAGTTCCTATCCATCAGGCCTGGTACACTGCCCTAATCAGCCGTCCAAATGTCTCACTCCAAAGATGGAATTCTGACATTTTCTCTCTCGTCGACACTGTCTACATTTCCTGCTGTCTCCGTGAAGCAGCCAGAATAACCATAAACTCCCATCTAACACATCCGGACTCCCTCCCATCAGGGAGAAAGGTACGAAAGCACGTCGGACCAGTCTCAAGGACGGCTTCTGGCCCGGTTCTATCGGGTGATATAACGGCCTCCCCGGACGATCAGATGGACTCCTCACCTCACGATCTACATCGTCGTGGCCCCTTACACTTTATCGTCGGCCTGCACTGTCCTCTCTCTGTAACTGTGACGCTTTATTCTGCAGGACCTCTCCTGTTTGTGATGTATATAGAAACATTCAAACATAGATAACATACAACACAATACAGGCTCTTCGGTCCATAAAGTTGTGACGAACATGTCCCTACCTCAGAACAACCTAGGACTGAACCATAGCCCTGTATGTTTCTACGCTCCATGTAGCCATCCAGGAGACCCATGAAAGACCCAATCGTTTCCGCCTGCCACACCGCCGCCTGCAGCCTATTCCATGCACTCACCACTCGCGAAGTAAAAAAATCTTACCCCTGAAATCTCTGTACCTACTTCCAAGCACCTTAAAAGCCAGTCCTCTCGTGCGAACGATTTCAGTCCTGGGAAAAAGCCTCTGACTCTCCGCACGATCAATGCCTCACATCATCCTGTTCACCTCTATCAGGTCACCTCTCATCCTCCATCGCTTCAAGGAAAAAAGGCTGATTTCACTCAACCTGTTCTCATAAGTCATGCTCTCAAATCCAGTAAACATTCTTGTCACCACCTCTGCACCCTTTCTCTGGATTCCACGACTTTCCTATAGTGAGGGCAACAGAACTGTGCACAGTTCTCCAGGTAGGGTCTGACCTAGGGTTCTATAGAGCTGCAACATTACCTCTCGGCTCCTAAATTCAATTCCACGATTGATGAAGGCCAATACACCATACGAATTCTTAACCACAGAGTCATCCTGCGCAGCTGCTTTGAGCTAGGACCCCATGAACTCTCTGATTCTCCACACTGCCAAGAGTCTTACCATTAATACTATATTCTGACATCGTACTTGACCTGTCAAAATGAACCACTTCAACAGGGTTTCGGCCCGAGAAGTCGTCACTACCTCCTCCCATAGATGCTGTCCAGTCTGCTGAGTTCTGCCAACATTTTGTATGTTTATTTATTTCTATCATCTGCAGATTCACTCGTCGTGCACGTCATACATAACTGGGCTGAACTCCATCTGCCACTTCTCAGCCGGTTTTGCATCCCGCTGTAACATCTGACAGCCCTCCAACAGTCCACAAAACCCCAAACATTGTGTCATCCGCAAACCTCCGAACCCATCCCTCCACGTCATCATCCAGTTCATCTCTAAAAGTCACGAAGAATACGCGTCCCAGAACAGATCCTTGATGCACTCCACTGGTAACCGACTTCCATGCAGAATATGACCACTCTGCAACCACCCTTTGCCTTCTGTGGGCAAGCCAGTTGTGGATCAACAAAGCAATATCCCCTTGGATCCCATTCCTCCTTACTTTCTCAGTAAGCCTTGCATGGGGTACCTTACAAAATGCTAAGCTGAAATCCATATACACTGCATCAACTGCTCTTCCTTATCAATGTGTTTAGTATCCCCACAAAAATGCAATCAGTCTCGTAAGGCACGATCTGCCATTTACAACGCCATGCTGACAACTCCTAAACATATTATACCTCTGCAAATGTTCATAAATCCTGCCTCTCCGGATCTTCTCAATCAACTTACCAAAAGCTGAGGTAAGACTCACTGGTCTATAATTTCCTGGGCTATCTCCTCTCACTTTCTTGAATAAAGGAACAACATCCACAACCTACCAGCACTCCGGAAACTCCCACGTCTCCATTGATGATGCAAAGATCATCGCCAGAGACTCAGCAATCTCTCCCCTCGCCTCCCACAGTAGCCTGGGCTATATTTCGTCCGGTACCGGCGATTTATCCAATTTGATAGTTTCCAAAATTACCATTACATCCTCTTTCGTAACATCTACATGCTCAGGCTTTTCAGTCTGCTGCAAGTCATCACGACAATCACTAAGATACTGAAGTAAAGTATTCATTAAGCAGTTCCTATTGTCTTATTAAATATTTATTGTGATCTTCTGGTCGTATGGTGTCTCCACAGCTGCGCATGAACAACAGTCGAAAGTGAAGATCGGAAATAGACCGTTCCTTCTGATCTGCCTACTCTGCCTAGTTACAGCTGCCCTCATTGTGACAGTGGCCGGTCTCTCGATCCATGGTGAGTGGAACCGGCTCCGTGTGGAGTCAGACCGTAAATAAAGAGAGTGGACTAAACTGTTATTGTAAAACACCACAACGACACCGACACGGCCCTTACCGTAACACCGGGTAAAACCCATCACCATAACACGGACACACCCCTAACCGTGATAAAAACACGGCCTGAACCGTAACACAGTCAAGACTCGTCCTGACACCCACACGCCATTCACTGTCGACCTCGTCCCGGCCGCCGAAACAAGCAAAGCCGAGGTCTCGGAGGCCTTCTCCTCCGGAGATTCCGGACCGCACGGTAGCAGCGGCGGCGAAGCGGGCATTTCAGAAGATTCTCCAGATGTTCCTCCACGCTCTCACGTCTGTCTCCATCAAATCAGGATTGTGCTCGGATCCCTACTTAACAAGTAGCAGATATCCATCTCCAGAGAGGCCGCGCGCGCTGCGTCGCGCCGCCATTTTCCCCTCCTTTACTGGGACACCCTTCACCGTCACACCGACATAAAACTCTCTGTGACCCGTGCGGTAGCGCGATGCTGACTCACGTATCACTGCAAACGCGAATCATCCTTCACCATCTCTCTCAGTATCGCAGATACGTCAGTCTCTTAAACGAATGCAGAGCGATCCCAGTCACCAGTTCGCTGAGATGGAAACGAAGTACAGATCTGTCAACGAAACCAAGGCTCAAATCTGTGAATTGTTGACCAGCAGAAGAGGTGAGGCACCATCCCCTTCTTTCACCCGCTCCTCATCACAGTTTAGGCATGGAGAGAGGAAGCGTCACTCTGTGCTTGACATCGGGAGTGTATGGTTATGGTATGGAGGTTGTTTCACTCTATGTCTTACTCTTGGAATGTCAGACGGGACAGTATGGATCCAGCTTCTCTCTGTGTCTGTCAGCGGGATTGTGTGATCGGACAGTGCACCGAGAGATTCACCCCATGTCTGACCCCTGAAGTGCGTTATCCACCGTGGAGAGAGAGCTTCACTGAATCCGGGAGTGTGTGACGGGACGGTGCAGAGGGGGCTTTACTCTGTGTCTCAATTCGGGATTGTGTGGTGGGATCGTGGAGAGAGAGGGACTGTATTTGATTGCAGGACTGTGTGATGGGAGAGTGCAGATGGACGTAAGGGGACGTAAGGTGGGAAATTCACACTGTGTCTGACCATGGTCTTGTGTGACTGGACTTTGTGGAGCGATCTTAATTCTGATCTCTGACGTGGGGCATGTGTGAGGAGCGGTGTCGGGTGAACTTCACTCTGTGGTTGACGCTTGGAGTGTGTGATGAGACGGTGTGGAAGGAGCAATACCCAGAATCTGACCGTGGAAGAGTCCGATTGGACGGTGTGCAGGAAACTTCACTCCACGTCTCACCACTGGAATGTGCGATGAAGCCATGGAGAGAGAGATTCCCTCTGCGTCTGACACAGGCAGTGAGTGACGAGGCTTTGTAGAGGGAGCAAAACTCTGTGTCTTACTCCGGATGTGTGTGATGGGACAATGTGGAGGGGAGCTTCACTGGACGTTTAAGCATGGGCGTGTATGAAAGACTGTGTGCAGGAGGCTTCGCTCCACGTCTGAGACCGAGAGTGTGTGAAGGGTCCCTGGAGAGAGAGACAGTGTGCGTGTGATGGAAAGCTATGGCGGGGGAGGGGTTCTGAGTGCGTTTGGGGGTGGTCACCTGTGTTCTTTGCGCCGGGAACGGTGACGCCTGTCTGGATGGTGTTCCGCTCTGTGTCTGATACCAGGGGTGTGTGATAGGAAGGTGCGGATGGAGACGCTGTCGTTTTCCGACCCCTGTATTGTGTGATGACACTGGATAGAAGGCGCATCACAGTGTGACTGACCCCGGGAGTGTGCGGCGGGATGGTGCAGAGTGTGTCTAATTTCCTATCTGATCACGGGCGGGGGATTGGGGTAGTGTGGAGGGAGGTTCACTTTGTGATTGTCCGCTGGACTGTGTGATGGGAGAGTGTACATGGAGCTTCACACCATGTTTCACCCGAGGAGTGTGAGATAGTGTGGGTTAGGGTCAGGGTCGTGTTGATGGGACAGTGTGGAAGGAGCATCACTCTGTGTCTGACACCGGGAGAGTATGGAGGAACCGTGAGACAAGAGCTTCATTCTACGTCTGTCTTCGAAAGTGTGCGACGGGACATTTTGGATGGAACCCAAATTACTGTCTGCCCCGTCAGCAAGTGTGATTGAATAGACTGGAGGGACTTTCACTCCATAACTGTCTCCGGGTGCCTGTGATGGGAGGGTGCCGAGGTAGTTTCCTTGCGTGTCTGATGTTGGGAGTGCGTGATGGGACGCTGTGGAAGGAGATTCACTCTGTCTGATCCCGAAAGAGTGTGATGAGACGGTGCGGACGGTGCACACTGTTTCTGAACCTGCGCCTGTGCCATGGGAGAGTGAGAATGAGCTTCACTCCATGTCTTTCTCCGGGTGTCAGTAATCGGACGTTGCTGAAGGAGCTACACTGTGTCTGATCCCAGGAGTTTGCGATTGGACACTGTCACAGTAGCCGAACTCTGTGTCTCACTCTCGAATTTGTGATGGGACGCTGTGGGGGGGGGGGGAGAGATTGAGATTGATTCCCTCTGAGGCTGGTCTGATACCGGGCATGCACGATTGGAGAGTTTGGAGGGAACTTAATTCTGGTTCCAAACCAGAGCCTGTTGGGACGGTGCTATAGAGAAATAGAGCATCGCTCTATTTCTGACACACCGGGTTTGTGATGGGTTGCTGTGGAACGATCCTCACTTTCTGTCAGACTCCGTGAGTGCATCTGGGACGGGGTAGAGGAAGCCTGAATCTGTGCCTGACTTGAGAGTCTGTGACAGATGATGTAGAGGGAACTTCGCTCTCTGCCTCATCCGGTGAATCTGTGACGGGACGTTATGGAGGGATCTTCATTCTGTGTCTCTCCCGGGGCGTGTGCGATAGGACAGTGTGGTACGAGATTCACTCTGTGTCTTGACTCCGGGAGTGTGTGATGGATGGTCTGGGGAGGAATTCGCTGTGCCTTATCCTGTGAATGTGCGATGGGACGATGCTGGGGGCGGAAAATTTCCCTTTGTGACTGACCTCAGGTGAACGTAGCGGGACCGCATGACGTGAAATTCACTATGTGCGTCACCCCGGATGTGTGTGATGGGAAAGTGTGCAGGGAGATTCACTCTGTGTCTCACTGTTCCTTGTTCGTGATTTCCAGAGCAATACTGTTCCGAGAATTGGATCAGGAATAATAACCGGTGTTATTACGTCTCCACGCTTCAAACAGATTTCTCCAGAGCGATACAAGAATGTTCATGCCGTGATTCAAGTCTGCTGGAAATCATTTCAAGGGATGAAGCGGTATGTGTCACAGCACGGGAAGATCCCACAATATCACAGGAATCATCACACACTCGCGGATTCAGGCACAGATTGAACACACAACATACATTCCCAGCACACACTCACGGGGTCTAACACAGAGTGACTTTCATTCCACATCATCCCTTCACACACTCCCGGGGTCAGACAGACAGCGGTTCTCCCTCCATGCGTGACGTCACGCATTCCCGAAGTCTGACACAGAGTGATTCACCTTCCACATCGTTCCATCACACACTCCCTGGGTCAGACACAGAGTGATTCACCCTCCACACCGTCCCATCACACACTCCTGGGGTCAGACACAGAGTGAAGCTCCCTTCACACCGTCCCAACACAGATTCCTTTTGTAGTCATCTGAGAGAAGGTCCGTAGATAGATTTCGATTCTTGGCATTAATGAAATAAATTTAATTTCTCAGAGCTTTGTATCCAACAATATTGTGTCCAAGAACCTTGAGTACTGGATTGGAAAATGCGAAGACGGGTAAGATTTGGACTGATGTGTGGGGTGAGAGTTGAGTATTCAGGTAGAGCTGATGGGATTATGTGGGATTCGTTTATGGACTGAAGTAGTTTTGTGGGAAAAGGGAGGGGCATTGGAATTTGCCTGTAGACTGTACGCGGGTACAGTGTAGGGTGATACAGTGGGAACACTTTGGGTCTGACACGAGCCTGCCGGGTATGGACAGGGCAGTTGGATTATTTCGGAAACGGGCATGGGGCAGCGGGGATAGTTCAGTACTCAGGGATTATTTTGGTATGACCTATTTCGGTGGGACAGCGCTGTTCAGTGGGATCATTTCGGAGATAGTCGCCGGGCAGTGTGGCGAGAGAGCAACAGCCGGATTTGCTTGGTGAATGACATAGATTTGACGGGCGAGAGTAGGAGAACTGCATTAGTTTGGAGACCAGTACAGGGAGATGGGCACACAATGGGTTAATGTGATTAGTTCGGAGGCAGTCGCCGGGCTGTGAGGAGAGGGAGAAACAGTGTGATTCGTTTGCTAAATGACGTAGATCTGAGGGAACAGAGCTCGGCAGGTGGATTAGACGGTGGTAGAGTGGGGGTTGTTCGCGGACTGAAACAGATCAGAGGGGAGAGGATGGGCATGTTCTATTCGTATGGGGACTGACAGAGGACTGTGTTGAGGAAGCGGTTCTGTGGGATTAGTTTGGGGGATACGGGGCTGTGGGGAGACATTGGGTCAGTGCCTTCGTTGGGGACAGATTGTGGGTAGACATTGGGACCGTGATATCTGTCTGGGTACCGACACCGGGCCGTGGGGGAGGGCGATTGCGTGGAATGAGTTTCCGGACTGACACAGTCTGTTAGGAGAGAGCAAAATCATGGGAATAGCTTGGGGACGGTCTCGGCTCGAGTTCTCTGGTGGAGCTGTTTTGTCTCTGTTGAAATTGTTTATCCCTCTTGAATAGGAATGTGGGCTCCGGTTTCCTGAAAAAGGTGAACGCCTCTGGAGCGCTCCCTTGCAGACAGTGTGATCTGACTTCAGTCGGAAGGATTTTCCCTTGCGATCTTGATCGCCTTTCATCTGCGAGAAGTCGTTGTTGCCGGATATTCCTGAAAAGATCCAGGGTCTCTGTCAACAGCCAGTGGAGGCGACGTGAACCAAATGACTGCCCCAGTCTCCTCTTCACTCTCACTCCCCGATCCTTCCAGATTCCCTGCTGCACCAATTCCACGACTTATCGCAACCACATGGTCTCCACCAGACTCCGACAAGACTCTCTTGCTGTCTATCCCCTTCTTTCCATCCATTCCCTCGTCCCGCTGTTTCTGCTCCCTCTGCCCCCTCTTTCTCCTCTCTCCACGTCCATACCGTTCTTTCCCTCTATTCCCCCGTCCCGCTCTTTCTGTTATCTCTAACCCCTCTCTCACCTCTCTCCCGGTCCATCCGCTTCTTTCCCTTCATTCCCCCGTCCCGCTCTTTCTGCACCCTCTACCTATCTTATTATTACCTCGTACTTCCTCCTCCCACTTTCTTCTGCTCCCACAACCCCCCTATTTCACCTTTCTCCCCGTCCATCCCCTTCTTTCCCACAATCCCCCCGTCCCGCTCTTTCTGCTTCCTCTACCCCCCTCTTTCACCTCTCTCCCCGTCCATCCCCTTCTTTCCCTCTATTCCCCCGTCCCGGTCTTTCTGCTCCCTCTACCCCCTCTTTCAACTCTCTCCCCGTTCAGCCCCTTCTTTCCCTCCATTCCACCATCCCGCTCTTTCTGCTCCTTCTACTCACCTTTCTCCCCGTCCATCCCCTTCTTTCCCTCAATTCCCCCGTCCCGCTCTTTCTGCTTCCTCTACCCCCCTCTTTCACCTCTCTCCCCGTCCATCCCATTCTTTCCCTCCATTCCCCCGTCCCGGTCTTTCTGCTCTCTCTGCCCCCCTCTTACACCCCTCTCCCCGTCCATCCCCTTCTTTTCCTCCATTCCCGTCTCGCTCTTCCTGCTCCCTCTACCACCCTCTTTCACCTCGCCCCGTTCAGCCCCTTCTTTCCCTCCATTCCACAATCCCGCTCTTTCTGCTACCTCTCCCCACCTCTTTCACCTCTCTCCCCGTCCATCCCCTTCTTTCACTCCATGCCCTTGTCCCGGTCTTTCTGCTCCCTCTACTCACCTCTCTCCACGTCCATCCCCTTCTTTCACTCCATTACCCCGTCCCGCTCTTTCTGCTCCCTCTTCCTCCCTCTTTAACATCTCTCACCGTCCATCCCCTTCTTTCCCTCAATTCCACCGTCCCGCTCTTTCTGCTTCCTCTAACCCCCTCTTTCACCTCTCTCCCCGTCCATCCCCTTCTTTCCCTCAATTCCACCGTCCCGCTCTTTCTGCTACCTCTCCCCACCTCTTTCACCTCTCTCCCCGTCCATCCCCTTCTTTCACTCCATGCCCTTGTCCCGGTCTTTCTCCTCCTTCTACCTCCCTCTTTCACCTCTCTCCACGTCCATCCCCTCTTTCCCTCCATTCCGCCGTCCCGCTCTTTCTGCTCCCTCTAACTACCTTATTATTACCTCGTGCTTCCTCCCCTCTATTTCGACATTCTCTCTTCGTCAACTATCACTGCTCCATCCTCTCGAACTCCCTCCTCACTCTTTCTGTGTCTTCCTCCTATCCCATTCTCCATCAGTGCTCGCATCCCCATTCTCCCCACGACACACCGACAAATCTCTGTCCCCTTTGATCTCCTGCTTTGAGGCAATTTCCAGCCCGTGCCGTTTTTTTCCACCCCCTACTGCTCGCCCTTTCTCCGCCGGCTCTTTGTCCTCTCCCTATGCCAACTCTTTCCCAGTTTTTGCTCCCTCTCTACCCTCTTTCTACCCCTCTCTTTGCCTTCCCTCTCCGTCTCTCTGTACTCTCAGTGTTTATAATGTCCACTTTCTCCTTTCCACTTACGTCTCACCGTCTGGTGCTCGAGAACCCAATACTGTGTGAACGTTTGTGCCTATTTCCTCTGTCTGTGCCTCTGTTGGGTTTATGGAACTTTGTAAGTTTACAAAACTAATCCAGGGAATAAAGTCCCAAACTCCGTCCCTTTCTGCATAACCCTCAATTTCCTGCAATATCCCCGGAGAACTCCATGCACTATTTTTTTCCAGTTCAGTGGCATTTTTCCTGAAGCATAAAGCCTCACCGACGCTTTGTACCACTGCAGCGAGATCTCCCGACTCCCGTGTTCAGTGTCCTGACCGGTGAAGTCCAGCGTGCCCAGTGTCCTGTCCTATCGAATATTTTTCACCAGAATCGCTATTTGATTTTTGCCCTGAAATGTATACGGCATGCAATTTGTTCTTTAGCTTCATCAGTACGGCAAAAATATGTAGAGCTAATGTAAATTACAAACATTAATAAATACAGCAAAAATGTCCAGTGTGTGCTCGTGCTTTCAGAGATGTGATGGCGCAGGGTGAGAAGATGTTCCTGAATCGTTGTGTGTGGGTGTTCAGGCTCCTGAGACTCCTCCCTGATGGTAGTAACGAGCAGAGAGCTTCTCCCGAGTGGGGAGAGTAGTCAGTGATGGATGCCGCCTTCTCGAGGCATCGCCTCTTGACAATACCCTCGATGGTAGGGAGGTATGTGACCGTCAGAGTGGCGGCTGAGGCTGGAACCCTCTGTAGCCCGTTACTATTCTGTGCGTTGAAGCATCCGCACCCGGCTGCGATGCGGCTAGTCAGAAAGTTCCCCACCGAAAATCCATAGAATTTTCCTCATCTTCACTGAGAGGGCATCCCCTCAAACTCCTAAAGCTGTGATCCCTTCCGAACGGAGACAGCTGTGGATGGTTTTGAACCCAAATGCAGAGTCAGGTCTGGAATTAATTCAGGCTCAGACTCTAAGTAAATAAGACGGCACCAGCCCAAACCAAAGACGACATCATAAGCAGTCCTACCGGAGACGGGACTCTTACGGTTGAGCAGTTCTGCGGTTCAATTTATCCTGAGCCCAGCATGTAGAAACATCCACAAAGGAGCCATGCCAGTAGTTCTGCTTCATTAGAGGTATGAGGAGGTTTAGCATGTCATCAAAGACTCTGCAGCTGTACAATGGAAAGCTTTCTGACCAGTTGTGTTATGTTTTGGTTTGGAAACTCCAAAGCAAACGAGCGCAAGTGACTACAGAGAGTGGTCTCAGCTGATTCTCATGAAATCTATAAAAAGTTCTGCCTCAGGAAGATGACATCCATCATTAAGGACGCCTACGATATGGGTCATGACTTCTTCTCAATGCTGCCATTAGGCAGGAAGAATTACATTTCAAGGTTCCACACTAACACCTTCGTCACTGACCTGAAACTACCTAAATAAATTCTAATTTTATCTACTGTGTTGCTGCTGTAAGGAGTTAACTTGCATGCCATTTATACTCTGACTATGTATGTCCTTGACAAAAACTTGAAACCAATTTCCCCTCCTATTTTTATATCATCAGCTAATTTAGTAATGTTTGGACCCTTCATCCAAGTCACATAGAACTTTAATAGCTGAGGCCCTAGCACTGATCTCTGTTGCATATCTCTTGATATATCTTGCCAACCGGAAACCGAAAAAAGACCCATTTGTGACTTTTACTTCCTGTTATTTTATTTCTTACACCATGAGCTTTTATTGAAATTGTTTCTTTCTTATTTTGAACAAGACTAGATTTCCCCTGATTCGTACTTCTATTAGCTTCCACCTTCAGTAGGTCAACCACAGTACTGACTGATACATCTTCTATTTGCCTCTTACAGTTCTTTAGTGATAGACTTTACATGAAAGAATGTGGTATGAAACAATTATATCTCTGAATCTCAGAAGAAAAGTGAGAGTTAACCGTACTCCAGGAAATAGACTTGTGGAAACGTGGATGCCTGTTCTGTTGAGTCGGGCACATGATACCTTATTTGTGTTTGCATGAACGTGTTGGACCCACTATAGATCCTCTGAGTTGCTGACACACAGTAACCGAGGAACTTTAATTAATCCAATACGACACAGGAGAAGAATTAGGACATCGGGACTGCTGGCCGTTTCATCGCTGATCCATTGTCCTTATAGCTCCGGTCTCCCGGCTTCTCCCGGTATACCTTCATGCCTTCAATAATGAAGAATTCTTCAAACTATGTCTTAAATATACCGAAAGACCAGTAGTCCCCGGCTGTTTGTGGGTTTGAGTTCCGCAGTTTCACCACGCTCTGGCGAAGGAAATTCATCTCCTTTCTGAAGATATCTGTCTATTCTCAGGCTGTATCTTTTGATCATAGAGCCCCCTGCAACAGGAAACATTATCTGAACATCAACTATATCATGACCAATCGCAATGCGAAAACTTTCTATAAGTTTAGCCTTCATTATTCTGAATTCCAACGATTAGAGGCCCGGAGCCAACAAACTGTCTTCCTGTGTCATGCTACAAAATTCGTGAAATTATTTCGGGAAACTCCTTTGAAACCTTTCCAATATAAGCAAATACTTTCTCCGATAAGGGATCTCAACCTGCTGACAATCTTCCAAATCGGGCCACACAGTTCCTTATTAATTCTAAGAATTGCTGGGTTGAGGGAGGCTACACATAATGGCTGAACCGCGAGCGTGTGATGGGGCGGGGAAGAAGTTTAAATCTGTGTCCGTACCAAGGAAACTGTGATGGGACGGTGTGGAGGGAATTACCTCTGTGTCTGACCCCGGAAGTGTGTGATGGGACGGTCTGGAGTGTGTTACTTCAGTGTCTGACCCCGGAAGTGTGTGATGGGACAGTGTGGAGGGAGATTCACTGTGTGTCTGATCCCGGGAGTGTGTGATGGGACGGTGTGGAGGGAGACTCACTCTGTGTCTAACCCCGGGAGTGTGTGATGGGACGGTGTGGAGGGAGTTACCTCTGTGTCTGTCCGCGGGAGTGTGTGATGGGACGGTGTGGAAGGAGTTACCTGCGTGTCTGACACCGGAAGTGTGTGATGGGACGGTGTGGAAGGAGATTCACTCTGTGTCTGACCCCGGGGGTGTGTGATGTGAAACTGTTCAGGGGGCGTAGATCTGTGCCGGACTGTCGGAATCATCTGTGAATAACATTCTGGCGTTGGGACAGGTTTCAATGAGAGTGCACTAGAAAACAGCCCCTCGCGTTTTTTTTTTGAAACAGCAAGCAAATGATGGAACTGATTAACTAGCAACGTCGAGAAAGACATGACAGGGTGACAGGGCTAAACCTTTGTTTCTTTGTTTTCAGTTAATCTATTGTTTGCTTCTTCATAACTGCACAGTTAGAACTGTAAGGATGCCTGGCTAGAGAGTCGACTGTTCTCATTGCAGGACATGGGACGGAAGAGAAACCTCCAGTCATGCATTAAAAAGTGGGAGTGGTGTGATTTAAACTACAGTCACAGTGGATTGAAAACCGGACTGGCATTATAGGTGCGGACTGGTTGTTGGGGAAGCTCTTCGTAATTCCTCAGACAAAGTCAGGAAGCAAACTGTTGAGCCTACTGGGACTCACGCTCCAGTGGTCCTCACTGAGCTGAGTACGTTTCATTGCAGGATGTATTGTACGAAAGGCAGATGAGCTCAGGACCGGGGCAAACTCTGTACTTATGATATTACAGTCATTACTGGGAGGTGGCTACGGGCGGGCAGGACAGTTAGCTCAACATTCCGGATTTTGGTTGAAGATTAAAGAATTCAAGGGAGATGGGCGGCTTTAACTGTCACATCAGATGCATTGACGAACACAGGGGAAGAGATGTTTAATGTGGCTGTTTCGCTCTAAGTCTGACTGACGCAGTCGTTGGGACTGCGCCTCGTTTGTTTGAACCACAACCAATCAGGGAAGCGGATTCATAAGCAAAGACTAAAACACTTGAGACAGAACCCACTGTTGATGGATTTGTTTTCCGTTTATGTATCATTTCCTTCAGTTAGAGCAGTAGGCAATGCCTGGCAGGATAATTTAATGCTCCTCTTGCAGGAAGTAGGACGGTGGGAGAACCGCAGTGTCTCTGACGACTTCACCTGTGAGAAGTTCATCCTGATGCAGCTTCACAGAATCGGCGTTAAGGGAATGGAACTGGAACTGGATGAACTCGGAATTATTCGGGAAGCTGTGGGGTGATAGGGAGGACATATAGAGAGCAAGCTAGACCCAATGTACAGTTCACAGGAAACTGGGTGACAGTCAGTAGGATGAAAGGGGTTAAACAGCTTGACATAGCCTAGAGAGCACCGTGTGGCCAACCCCGTCAATAACAGGTCTACCACCTTGTATACTTTTGGATGGGGGGGAGGGGTCAAATTGCCAAGTAGCGGTAAGTGTCTCAGGTCAGGTCTCTGCCACTGGTTTTAGCTCGTGGTTCAGAAGGGAATGGGGAGGGCGAGATGAGGAGACGTGTGATGAGAGGGGATCTTTTGTTAGGGGATGAGAAAAGACGTTATGTGTGTGATAGAGGGATTCCTGGATGGTATTGTGCCTGTGTGTGTGTGTGTGTGTGTGTGTGTGTGTGTGAAAGAAAGAGAGAGAGAGAGAGACAGAGAGAGAGAGAGAGAGAGAGAGAGAGAGAGAGAGAGAGAGAGAGAGAGAGAGAGAGAGAGAGAGAGAGAGAGAGAGAGAGAGTGTGTTTCACTCTGTGTCTGACCACGGGAGAATGCAGAGTGTGGGGGGAACAAGCTGTGTGACGAGGCTCAGTGGAGTGGACTCCACTCCACTTCAGGGGTCTCTAATGGGGCGGTGTGGAAGGAGCATCGCTCTGTTTCTGACACACTGAGTGTGTGATGTGATAATTTGTCGCGGGGATCATTCTGTGTCCTGCTCAGTGAGTGTATCAGGGGAGTGTACAGATAGCCTCAATCTGTGCCTGATTGGAGAGTCTAAGATGGATGATGTGGAGGGAACTTCACTCTGTGCCTGATCCTGTGAATCTGTGATGGGACGTTGTGGAGGAAACTTCATTCTGTGTCCCTCTCCAGGCATGTGCGATAGGAAAGTGCGGAACGAGATTCACTCTGTGTCTTGAATCCGTGAGTGTGTGACGGATGGTTTGGAGGGAAGGTCACCGTGCCTCATACTTGGTAATGTGCGATTGGACGGTGCGGGAGAGATTCACTGTGTTCCTTTCTCCTGATTTCCAGAGCAGGCCTGTTCCAAGGACTTTGTTACAAATACTGACAGGCGGTACTACGTATCCAAATTTGCAACATCTTTCCTAAAAGCGATGAAAGAATGTTCAAAACGTGAATCAAGTCTTCTTGAAATCAATTCCCGGGATGAAACGCTATGTGTCACAGAACGATAAGATCCCAGAGTAACACAGGAATCATCACACATACGTGGGATTAGACACAGAGAGAATCTCCCTCCACACCGTCCCATCACACACTCCCGGGGTCAGACACAAAGGGAATCTCCCTCCACACCGTCCCATCACACACTCCCGGGGTCAGACACAGAGTGAATCTCCCTCCACACCATCTCATCACACAGTCCCGGGGTCAGACACAGAGAGAATCTCCCTTAACACCGTCCCATCACGCACCGGGGTCAGAAACGGTGTGAATCTCCCCCCACACCGTCCCCCCAAACACTCCCGGGGTCAGACACAGAGTGAAGCTCCCTCTACACTGTCCCATCACACACTCCTGGTGTCAGGCACAGAGTGAATCTCCCTCCACACCATCCCATCACACACTCCCGGGGTCAGACACAGAGAGAATCTCCCTTCACACCATCCCTTCACACACTCCCGGGGTCAGACACAGAGTGAATTTCCCCTCACACCGTCCCCCCACACACACCCGGGGTCAGACACAGAGTGATGCTCCCTCTACACTGTCCCATCACACACTCCCGGGGTCAGGCACAGAGTGAATCACCCTCCACACTGTCCCGTCACACACTCCCGGGTTCAGACACAGAGTGAATCTCGCTCCACACCATCTAATCACACACTCCCGGGGTCAGGCACCGAGTGAATTGCCCTCCACACCGTCCCATCACACAATCCCGGGGTCAGACACAGAGTGAATCTCCCTGCTCACCGTCCCATCGCACACTCCCGGGGTCAGACACAGAGTGAATCTCCCGCCACACCGTCCCCTCACACACTCCCGGCGTCAGACAGAGAGTGAATCTCCCTCCACACCGTCCCATCACACAATCCCGGAGTCAGATACAGAGTGAATCTCCCTCCACACTGTCCCATCACACACTCCCGGGGTCAGACACAGAGAGAATCTCCCTTCACACCGTCTCATCACACACTCTCGTTAACAGTTTTCGATTCTCGGCATTAATCAAAGGAATTTAATTTTACAGAGTTTTGTTATCTGCTCTCTTATCCGCCGGAACGTTACATACTGGATTAGACAATGCGAGACCGGGTGAGATTTGGACTGATCTGGGGTGGGAGTTGGGGAATGACACTGTTTTGAGGGGAGAAAGTGGGATTAGTTTTCGGACTGAAGTAGATTCGCGAGAAGAGGGTGGGGTAATGGAATTTGCTGTCGGGAGGGGATGATACAAGGTTTAGGAGCGATACGTGTCTGTCGCGGGACAGGGCAGTGAAATATTTTGACGATGGTCAGTGGGCTCCGGGGATTATTTCCCTGGGATTATTTTGGTGACTAACGCAGGACACTGGGGATTGTGAGATGCCGTGGAATTAGCTTGGAGTCTGACACAAATCTGTGGGGAGCAGGAGGCTGAGTCGGATTAGTTTGGCGACAGGCCTTGCTCTGTGAGAAAGAGTTATGCAGCAGGATCAGTTTGGGGTCTGACACTGATCTGGGGGAGAGATTAGGACAACAGGATTAGTTTGGAGACCGATACGGGGATGTGGGCACAGAGTTGGTCAGCGGGTCCAGATTGCCGTCTGACGCAGGGCTGAGGGAACGGTGAGGGGCATTGGGATTAACCTGGAGACGGACATAAACTGTCGGGAGGGAGAGGAGCCGTGGGATGGATTTGGGGACCGACAGAGCGTTGGAGGATCAGATTGTGCCGATGGGATTAATTCCGGAACAGCGTATGTCTGTCGGGGGGTGGGGTATGTGGGACTTTGGAATATTTGGATTTGTTGGGGGACTGACATAGATCTGACGGGAGGAAGTGGGTGTGTTCGATTCGCATTGGGACTGCCACAGGTCTGTAGAGACCGCGGGACGACGGGCCGGAGGCTGTGGGGGAGGTGGTTAGTTGGATTAATTTGGTGACTGGCACAGAGCAGCGGGGAGACATTGGGACACTGGAACTATTTTGGGAACAACACAGGGCTGTGGTGATTGCGCGGATTTAATAGGATTAGTTTGGCAACGGGCTCGTCTTCCGCCGGATCTGTTTTGTCTCTGTTCACATTTTTTAACCATTTATTGATAGGGATGATGCCACTGGTCTGCTGTACAATGTGTCCTCCGGTAGGTCCTCCTGCAGTGCATGCACATCGAGTGGAGGGAGTGACATTTGCCTGCATGAGAAGCACCATTTCATCTGCGAGTATTCTGCCCCCTGCTGGCCGGATATTCCTGAAGAGATCCAGCTTCTCTGTCAACAGCCCGGAGAGACGACTTGAATCAAATGATTTCCCCTTTCTTTCCCTTCCTTATCTCTCCTCCACTCTCACTCAGCCCATCCACTCAAAATCCTCCTTGCAGTCTCTGCCCCTACCTGTTACTCTACTCTCCTCTTTTGGCAACCCCGTTCTCCCCACCACACATGGACAAACACCGCTCTCCATCTATCCCCTTCTTTCTCACCATCCTTTCCCCAACCAGCTCTTCCTCACTCCCACTATCTCTCTCTACCGTCTTTCCTCATCCTACTTCCTCGACCTTTCTCCGCCTGCTATTTCTCCACTCTCTTCCAACTTTATATTTCTCTCCCTTTTCCCCCTCTCTACCGCACTCTCTCCTTCTCCATTCCGTTCCCTCTAACACCTGCGTCCCTCTGATCTCGCTCTTTCTATCTCCTCTCCACCCACTCTGACCTAAATCCTGTCCTTCTGGGTCGCGATACTGCAGCTCTGGGTGAAAGTCTATGCGCATACCGTCTGTCTGTGCCTCTCTTGAGTTTATGCAACTCCTTAAGGTTACAACTGCACTCCAGCGAATAAAGACCACTTCCTCTCTCCATCTTTGTTACTCGAGTCCCGGCAATATCCCTGCAAATCTCCCTGTACACTCATTCCCGCTCAATGGCATTTTTCCCAGAGCAGGGCGTCCAAAACTGTGCTGGCTCACTGACGTCCTGTACCACGGCAACGTGACCTCCCGACAACTGGACTCAGTGTGACTGGTGAAGACCAGAGGGCCAAGTGTCCTGTCCACTCGCATCGGATGTTTCCTACTGGAATCTCCATTTGATTTATTATCTAAGACTTACATGGCCTAGAACTTCTCTTTCTGCAGCAACAGTGCGGCGCAAAAACGTAAAATTAATGTAAACTACAAATATTAATAAATACCGCAAAAATGTGGAGTTAATTCTCGTGCGTTGAAAGATGTGATGGCGCAGTGGAAGAAGATGTCCCATTGCCTCTCTGTGTTTTGGAATTTCTTCCCGTTTAGACGATCGTCCGCACATTTATCTCGACAACCAATGTGCACGACCATGCATTTTCCAACATTGTGTTTCATTTGCCAATTTGCTGAACATTCTACTATTCTGTCTGTCCTTCTGCATCCTGGTTTTCTACTGTTTGGTAAGTTGATGGAGAAGATCAACCAAAATGAGCTAATTCACACTTATCTGGGTTGAACGTCTGCCACTTTCTTGCTCAGTTTTGCTTCCCACCAGTGTCCCGCTGTTACCTCTGACAGCCCCCCACACTATCCACAACACCTCCAAAGTTTATATCATCAGCAAACGGGCTAACCACTCCCTCCACTTCCTCATCCAGTTCATTTATAAAAACCACGAAGAGTAAGGGTCCCAGAAGAGATCCCCGAGACACTCCCCTGGTGACCGACCACCAGGCAGAATATGACCCGTCTGAAAGCACGCTTTACCTTCTGTGGGCAATGTCCTCTTTGCTCCTACGCCTCCTTACTTTCTCAGCAAGCCTTGCTCGGGTTACCTTATCAAATGCCTTGCTGAAATCCATATACATTAAATCTACTGCTCATACTTCATCAAAGTGTTTAATCACATCCTCAAAAAATCCAATCCGGCTTGTAAGACCTGCCCTTTAAAAAGCCATGCTGACTACTCCTCGATTTAGTTTATTAATTGAAGGAAAGTCAATATGTTTGGCGTCAGGAATGATCTGGCAGGTGCGGATTCGGCCAGGTTGTTTTCTGGCAAAGATGTACCTGCTAAGTTGGCGCTGTTTCATAAGAATTGTGGGAGGTTTGGAAGGAGAGTGGACATTCAGTCTAGAGGATTGGGGACCACACACTGTGAATGGGGAAGAGTGCCGGGTAACCAAGGGGCGGAGCAGTTAAGCGTAGAGACTACGTTTGACGTTTCGGTGATTCCTGATTAATTTCTGGACGCTCCGTTAACGGAAGAGTGAGTGTCTTTGGGGAAGATACAGGGGGATTCACTAGGATGCTCCCGGTATAGAGGGCACTATCAATAGGCAGTGGGCAGAATTTCGGTTTCTTTTCTCTGGAGCTGCGAAGGCGGAGACAACTGGCAGAGGGTTATCTCACTAGAACAGACACAGATAGTCGCCAAAATACAAGGTTGTTGCTGGAATTAGTAAGCATGCCTTATGAGGTTGAATTAACTCGTTCTTTTCTCCTTGGAGCGACGGAGGATGAGCGGTGAACAGACAGATGTGTACAAGATAATGAGAGGCATTTATCGCGTGGACAGTCAGACCCGTTTTGCCAGGGCTGAAATGGCTAGCACAAAAGCGCATTGATTTATGGTGCTTGGAAGTATGTACAGAGGAGCTGTAAGGGTAAGTTTTTTTACGTAGAGTGGTGAGGGCGTGGAATGGGCTGCCGGCGGCGGTAGTGGAGGTGGATACGATAGGGACTTTTGAGAGACTCCAGGCTGGCTGCATGGGGTTTGGAAAAATAGAGGGGTATAGGTAAACCCTAGGTCGTTCTAAGTTAGGGACATGTTCGGCACCGATTTGTGGGCCTTAGAGCCTGTATTGTGCTGCAGATTTTTCTATGTTTCCATGTTGCCTATGTTATAGACACCAGTATATAGGAGCGAAGAGTGACTCGATTCCGCAGGTGTGGCCAAAATTAAAAATAACTTTCAGTTTAACATTACGGTTGGAATGAGAACTTCAGACATGTGTATCACTAGATTCTCTTCAACTGAAGGTGCGAACTCCACAGACGGAACGGTTTCATTATATTTCAATAATTTCAATTTATATTTCATTGTAATTCCATCACACAGGACTGCCCATGAATACAGCCACGACCTGTCTGCTAACTGCAGTACCAACAGTCCCACATGGCACAAAGCACACACATTATGTATAAAATAGAAAGATAGCAAGCTTATGCAGGCTATCAGTAAAACACATTCACGTATTATGTGCACGTGTGCGCGCACACACACACTCACGCACACATACACACACACACACATTTATGCATCTTCAAACTCCTGGGCACTTCAAATACACGGTAACTTACATTGTTCAGAGAGAGATTGTCTTCTGCCGAACAAACACTAGGGGGCAGCACAGACTCCTGCCTGGAGACAGCGCCTTGCCTCCTCCATCTTGCGCAGCTCCTTCATTTCGTCTCCCATGAGCAACCCTCTCACTTTACACCTGAATTTTATTGGAACTAATAAACCATCGATCAGGTTTGCCATTAAAAAGGGAAAGTGGTGAAATGTAATAGAGTTGCAGGGACATGTAAACAAGAACGCCATTGCTGATAGCTGTGTGGTTGTTAGGACAGATGTTGTTAAGGCCTTCGACAATGTCAAGAAGCAAAGCGTTAAGCCTGCTGAGACTCATGTTCTGAGCTGCGTACGTTTCAATGCAGGAAGTACTGTACTAAAGGCCGATGAGCTCAGGGCAGGGGTAAACGGCTGTAATTATGATACTATGCACAATAGTGAGACGCAGTTGCAAAGCGAGCAGGAGCGTCAGCTGAACATTCCCGTTTTCGGTTGTATTCGTCGTGAAGAAGCGGGAAGTATTGAAAGTTGAGACGAGGTTTTATTGGTCACAAGAGATTCATTGACAAACTCGGGGGCGCGGGGGGGGGGGGGGTTGGGTTATGTGCCTTTTTGACAGGGACGTTCATTTATAGGGAATACAGGGAGATGGCTGTTGTGCAGTCTGACGTGATTTAGCTCAATTGGCATATCACAACATTGTGGGCCGAAGGGTCCATTCTGTTCAGTGATTTACGCTCACTGCTCTGCAAAAGCGGCAAAAAAAAACAGATTTAAACTCATCGAGTGGACAGATGAGGGGATGGGGTAGATCAAGGACTTTGACGATTGATTGAGAAACACAGAGAACAACCACATCATAGACAGCAGAGGCAGTGAGCGAGTCACACAGCTGTCACTCTGACACCTACTCACCCCTCACCATGACATGGACACAACCCCGACCGGACGCTAAGCGACCCCATACCGTGACACCCACACGCATCCTGCTGTGAACACTCTGCGGAACAGCGTTGGAACTGGATCTAGATAAACTCGGAATCATTCGGGAAGCTGCCGGGGTGATAGGGAGGGCGTGTCGGGTACAGGAAACTGGGTGACGAACAGGAACGGGTTAAACAGACAGAACCAGTGCAGAGACCCCTTGAGGCCAACCCGCTGAATAACAGGTAGACCAGTTTGGTTGCTTCTGGATGGGAGGAGAGAGGTGCAAATGATCAATCAGGGGAAAGGCTCACCGGTCAGGTCTCTGGCAGTGACTATGGTTCTGTGGCTCAGCAGAGAGGCGGGTGAAATCTGACGAGCTGTGTCGATAGGGTTGTCTTTGTTAGGGGAACTGAAAAGCGGTACTGTGGACGATATCGAAATTCCTCGATGGTATGCGGTCGTTACCGTCACCACTATATACGTAGAAAAAGGGAGCCGATGTGCAGGTGTGGACAAAATTAGAAAAAAATGCATTCAGTTTAAAATGTGGCTAAAGAGTTATGGTTGGAGCGTTGATAATATGTATAAAATATCAAGCTAGCAAGCTTATGCAGGATATCAGTCAATATATTCACGCATTATGTACACACACACACACACAAACACACACACACACACACACACACACACACACACACACACACACACACACACACACACACACACACACACACACACAAATTTATGCAGCTTGAGGCCCCTGGGCATTTTGAATGCCACGGTAATCTACAATTGTTCAGAGCAGAGTGTGTCTTCTGCCGAGCGAACACTGGGGGGCTGCACAGACTCCTGCCTGGAGAACGCGCCACACCGCCCCCACCTCGCTCACCTTGCTCAGCTCCTTCATTTCCTCTCCCATGAGCAACTCTCTGAATTTACACCTGGACTGCAATCGAGCTGACATCCCAGCTGTAAGGTTTGCCATTAAAAGGGGAGAGTGGTAGTATAAACTAGAGCTGCAGGGACATGTAAACAAGAGCACCATTACAGATAAATGAGTGATTGTTGGGTCAGATGTTGCTAAGACTTCTGAAAAATTCAAGATGCAAAAGGTTGAGCCCGCTGGGACTCATGTTCTGAGCTGCGTACGTTTCAATGCAGGAAGTATTGTTTGAAGGGCAGATGCGCTCAGGTCGGAGGTCAACGCGTCTATGCCTAACACGACAGATATTAGTGAGACCAGATTGCAAGTGGGAGAGTACCGTTTGCATCAGCTATGAACCAGACATACAACCCTCACTGTGACACGGAGGACACAGCAGGATTTGAGCACTCAACGATATCAACACAGAGTCAAGCCCTGCGCTGTAACTCGAATACAGTCTTCCCCGTATGCATAACACCTTCTCTCTCCAAAACCATACCCCGACTCCGTCGCCCTCCTCCTACACGATTCCCCGTCACCGTCACACAAATTGCGTTACACCACTTCCGTCTCCGTCAACCATCCCTCGCCTACATGTAACCCCGTTTCGTGACCCACATCCTCCCCTGCACAACTCACACAAAGTGCTGGTGGAACAGAACAGGCCAGGCAGCGTCTATAAGGAGAAGGTCTGTCAACGTTTCGGGCCGAGATCCTTCGTCAGGACTAACTGAAAGAAAAGATAGGAAGAGATTTGAAAGTAGTGGGTGGGGGAGGAAGGAGAAATGCGAAATGATAAGAGACCAGACGGGGTGGAACATATCTAAGAGCTGGAAAGGTGATTGGCGAAAGTGATACAGAGCTGGAGAAGGGAAAGGATCATGGGACGGGAAGCCTAGTGAGAAAGAAAGAGGTTAGGGAGCACCAGAGGAAGAAGGAGAACAGGCAAAGAGTGATGGGCAGAGAGAAAAACACCAACAATTAAATATGTCAGGGATGGGGTAAGAAGGGGCGGAGGGCCATTAACGGAAGTTAGAGAATGCAATGTTCATGCCATCAGTTTGGAGGCTACCCAGCCGGTATATACCGGCTTCCAAACTGATGGCATTAACATTGACTTCTCTAACTTCCGCTAATGCCTCTCCCCTTCTTACCCCATCTCTGATACACTTAGTTTTTTTTTTCTCTGTCTCTGTATTACACCTCCTCCCGTTCCACAGGATATCAATCAACAGGATCTGAGCCTCTCCACAACTCTGCATGCACAGGCCGGTCATGTGATTCCATACCACTTGCATCAAACTCACTACCCTTTCCCTGGCCTCCTCTCTCCTCCCCTTCCTTCCTCTAACGGCAGCACACAATCCGATCACACACACACACACACACACACACACACACACACACACACACACACACACATCATCATCTACGAGAGACACACACAATTCAAGACTACTGGAAAGCCGAAAGTCTGGGTATTGGTGAGTGGGGAGACCGGAGGAGGGAGAGGGCTCCACACTTAAGCTGACTCCGGTAGGTTGTGCAGCGACGGTGCGGGATGTGCATGTCTGACCCCGGGAGTGTGATGGGATAATATTTAGAGACCTTCTATGGTTATCCGAACCAGGGACTGCGTGTTTGGATGTTGTGGACGGAGCTTAACTCGGTGTGTGTCCCCGGCGTGTGTGTTGAAACAATATGGAGGGAGTTGCACTCTGTGTATGATCCCGGGGGTGTGTTTGGATCGTTGCGGAGGGAGCGTTACTCAGTGTATGTATCCAGGAGGGTGTGATGGGATTGTATCGAAGGATTCTCACTCCGTCTGTGACTCCTGGCCATGGGTCAGTGGATTTCCATTCAGAGATAGTGAGCAAGAAAATGGTGCCTGACACGTTCTGCTCCAACGGCTGCAAACTGAACACCCTGTCTGTGGCCCCACTCTCCTCCACTTCCTTCCTCTTTTCACAGCACACCATTCCGTCTCTATGATTCTTTTTTATTTGTATTTTTTTTATTGAGGCAAGGACACTGTACAGAATAATAATGGATTACAATTTCCTCCATTTTGCTTTTGTATCTTACCCGGAAAGAAACCTCCCCTCACCGGCCCTCCCCGATCATACAATGACAGCTAATGTATTTACAATACAAACCTTCACAAATAGAGGTACGGACATTTCACAGCCAAACCCCCACACTACATCAAGACGAAGACCCACACAAATCTACAACATCACAGATGATTCAGAATACACTCATATTACAATTCATCAACCACCCTGTGAGGTAAACCATATGCGTGTTAAAACAAAAGCAACTTCCGAAGTACAATCAAATGCCCTCAGCTATTTAGTAATTCCTTAAGACTCCCAAAATATGACAAGAGAGACCCCATTTCAAATAGAACTTTCTCACAGAGTGAATTTAATCTTTTCTAATTGCAGAACAATGCGTCCTCTAACCAAGCAGCAGCAGATTGGTGAGTGGCAGATTTACAGACCAGCAAGATTCAGCGATGTAAGTGAAATGATATCCCACTTGTTTGCATTTAAATCCAAAACTTCAACTGCCTCAACAAATACAGCTGTAAGCGGGCAAGGTCTCAGTGTTACCCCCAAAACTTTAAATTGTATGAGTCCGAGTCTAGCACATGATGACGAGGAATGAGCCCCATTCAGTGCTTTTGCCCAATATTCCTCAGCCAGATCCACACCAAGGTCATCCTCGCAGCTGGTCGTAGTTTTATTTAGATCTCGAACTTCCAAAGACATCAGCTGAGAGAATAGTACAGAGATCAGCCCTTTATTATTAAAGCTAAGAGTGAGTTTGTCCCACAACATAGCAGTTGGTAGATCAGGAAAAGAGGGAATTTTCCTTGACAAAGTGGAGAATATGCAGGTATTGAAAAAAATGTTTATGCGGAAATCCATATTTCCTGCACAGGTTATCAAAACTATTAAATATATTTTCAGTGCACAAATCCTTAATGTGCATAAGGCCGTTCAAACCCCATTCTCTAAAAACTGAATCGAGTGTGGATCCTTTACCTCTGCTCAAATCCGGTTCATTGCAACACACTAAATCTAGTATGGCCTTCTCCCTGGTAGGCTCCAGTACAAGCTGTTCTAAGTACCCATCTCGGAGGCACTCCACAAACTTTATTTCTTGGGATCCAGTACCATCCTGATTTTCCCATTCTACCTGCATGTTGACATCCCCCATGACAAATGTATCATTACCTTTGCGACATGCAAATCTTAACTACACACTTACACACTACATCTAGACTACCATATTCGGGCCTGTAGATAAATTGTATTAGGGTGTTTCTACCCTTATAATTTTACAGTTCTATTCATACTGACTCTACATCCCCTGTGGACATTGTGGGTGGATATATAAGAAACATAGAAAATTTACAGCACAATGCAGGCCCTTCGGCCCACAAAGTTGCGCTCAGCATGTCCCTACCGTAGAAATCACTAGGCTTACAAATAGCTATCTATTTTCCTAAGCTCCATGTACCTGGACAGAAGTCTCGTAAAAGAGCCAAATGTATCCGTCTCCACTACCGTTGCCGGCAGCCCATTCCACACACTCACCACTCTCTGCGTATAACACTTACCCCTGACATCTTCTGGGTACTTAGTCCCCAGCACCTTAACCCTGTGTCCTCTGGTGACAACCATTTCAGCCCTGGGAAAAAAGCCTATGATTATCCACACTATCAATGCCTCTCATCATCTTATACACCCCTATCAGGTGACATCTGGTCATCCCTTGCTCCAAGGAGAAAAGGCCAAGTTCCCTCAATCTGCTTTCATAAGACAATTTCCCCAGTCCAGGAAACCTCCTATATACTTCGTATAGTGAGGCGTCCAGAACTGAGCACAGTCCTCCAAGTAGGGTCTGACCAGGGTCCCATAAGGCTGCAACATTACCTCTCTGCTCCTAAATTCAATGCCAGGATTGATGAAGGCCAATACATCGTCTGCCTTCTTAACCACAGTGTCAACCAGCGTAGTTGCATGGAGCTTCTTATGGACTCGGACCACAAGATCTCTATCATCTTCCATACTGACAAGAGTCTGACCATTAAGACTTTATTCCGTCATCATATTTGACCGACCAAAATGAACCACCTTACACTTATCTCGGATGATCACAATTTGTCACTTCTCAGCCCAGTTTGGCATCATATGAATGTCCCGCTGTGACGTCTGACAGCCCACCACACTATCCCCAACACATACCTGAGAAATACCTGATCGCCTACTGCGGCATGAGACAAGGCAGGTGACAGAGTTTTATGCCAGGGTACACATTGCATCTACTGATCAGAAAGTCATTAGTTTCAAATAATTATCGGAAACCATAGGACGTTCGTATGGTTTAGATTCTAAATTGGAACAAGGAGAAGTTTACCTTGGATCAGAATGTATCTGGAATGTGTGGATTTGGAGAAGATGTTTTCTGGCAAATAGGCTCTTGGTAACTTAGAGCACAAGCGGTGCTTACTTCGTTGTAGCCGGGAAAGACCTATACTGTGAATAGACAATGGGTGCAGAAGTAGACCATTAGGCCCTTCGAACCTGCACCGCCATTTTGAGATCATGGCTGATCAATTCCTATCAATACCCGGTTCCTGCCTTGTCCCCATATCCATAAGATCCTTATCTAGTTCTTTCTTGAAAGCATCCAGAGTATTGGCCTCCACTACCTGCTGAGGCAGTGCATTCCAGACGCCCACAACTCCCTGGGAGAAGAAGAATAGTGGGAAGTGTTTAAGGATAGATGGATTTTGCGGTACAAGGCTGGGGAATACACAATGTGAATAGAGGGACCCCTCCCGTCCCCTTCACTCTTCCCTCCCTTAAAAATCTCCATGTCTCCGAACCGAATTCCCTCCCCCATACTCTTATTCGCATGCGTCATCCCGTCCTCCCCTATACCCCTCTCCATTACCGTCTTCCCATACCTCCACTACGCCCCCCAGTATATCTGCACCTCACTCCGCAGCACCACTCTCTCTCTGTGATCAGAGGGATGTGTGATGAGGAAGGGGAATATTGGAGCCAGTTGTCACACCTCCTCCTTTCCACCGGATATTGACCTCTGGGTTCTGAATATTTCCACAGCTCTGCGTGGATACCACGCCCTCTAGTGTCCGCTATATCACCAGCAATATATTCCCATTCCGGCCTCTGCCCACCCCCCCCCCTTAGTGTGTGTGTGTGTGTGTGTGTGTGTGTGTGTGTGTGTGTGTTTGTGTGTGTTTGTGTGGTGGTAGTTGCTGACAGCAGTTTGGTTGCTCTGTTTAATGTTCTGTGGCTCAGAAGGGAATGTGCGGGAGAGCAGAGACGAGCTGTCCTGACAGAGGAATCGGTAATTAGGTTACCAAACGGAGTCTCTGTGGAGAGAACGAGAGTCCTGGATGGTATGTTGCTGGGACCCATGTTCTGTGTTGCGCAGTTTTCATAGAATCATAGAATACTTACAGCACAATACAGGCTATTCGGCCCACAGGTGTTAGCCGAACATGCCGCTGCCTTAGAAATTAATAGGCCTACCTATAGCCCTTCAATAAGCTCCATGTACCCATCTAAATGTCTCTTAAAATAACCTATTGTATCCGCCTCAACCACGGCTGCCAGTCGCCACTTCCGCGCACTCAGCACTCTCTGAGTAAAAAGCATACCCCTGACATCTCATCTTTACCTACTTTCCAGCTCCGACAACCTGTGTCCTCTTGTGGCAGCCATTCCAGCCCTGGGAAAAAAGCCTATGATTATCCACACTATCAATGCCTCTCATCATCTTATACACCCCTATCAGGTGACATCTGGTCATCCCTTGCTCCAAGGAGAAAAGGCCAAGTTCCCTCAATCTGCTTTCATAAGACAATTTCCCCAGTCCAGGAAACCTCCTATATACTTCGTATAGTGAGGCGTCCAGAACTGAGCACAGTCCTCCAAGTAGGGTCTGACCAGGGTCCCATAAGGCTGCAACATTACCTCTCTGCTCCTAAATTCAATGCCAGGATTGATGAAGGCCAATACATCGTCTGCCTTCTTAACCACAGTGTCAACCAGCGTAGTTGCATGGAGCTTCTTATGGACTCGGACCACAAGATCTCTATCATCTTCCATACTGACAAGAGTCTGACCATTAAGACTTTATTCCGTCATCATATTTGACCGACCAAAATGAACCACCTTACACTTATCTCGGATGATCACAATTTGTCACTTCTCAGCCCAGTTTGGCATCATATGAATGTCCCGCTGTGACGTCTGACAGCCCGCCACACTATCCCCAACACATACCTGAGAAATACCTGATCGCCTACTGCGGCATGAGACAAGGCAGGTGACAGAGTTTTATGCCAGGGTACACATTGCATCTACTGATCAGAAAGTCATTAGTTTCAAATAATTATCGGAAACCATAGGACGTTCGTATGGTTTAGATTCTAAATTGGAACAAGGAGAAGTTTACCTTGGATCAGAATGTATCTGGAATGTGTGGATTTGGAGAAGATGTTTTCTGGCAAATAGGCTCTTGGTAACTTAGAGCACAAGCGGTGCTTACTTCGTTGTAGCCGGGAAAGACCTATACTGTGAATAGACAATGGGTGCAGAAGTAGACCATTAGGCCCTTCGAACCTGCACCGCCATTTTGAGATCATGGCTGATCAATTCCTATCAATACCCGGTTCCTGCCTTGTCCCCATATCCATAAGATCCTTATCTAGTTCTTTCTTGAAAGCATCCAGAGTATTGGCCTCCACTACCTGCTGAGGCAGTGCATTCCAGACGCCCACAACTCCCTGGGAGAAGAAGAATAGTGGGAAGTGTTTAAGGATAGATGGATTTTGCGGTACAAGGCTGGGGAATACACAATGTGAATAGAGGGACCCCTCCCGTCCCCTTCACTCTTCCCTCCCTTAAAAATCTCCATGTCTCCGAACCGAATTCCCTCCCCCATACTCTTATTCGCATGCGTCATCCCGTCCTCCCCTATACCCCTCTCCATTACCGTCTTCCCATACCTCCACTACGCCCCCCAGTATATCTGCACCTCACTCCGCAGCACCACTCTCTCTCTGTGATCAGAGGGATGTGTGATGAGGAAGGGGAATATTGGAGCCAGTTGTCACACCTCCTCCTTTCCACCGGATATTGACCTCTGGGTTCTGAATATTTCCACAGCTCTGCGTGGATACCACTCCCTCTAGTGTCCGCTATATCACCAGCAATATATTCCCATTCCGGCCTCTGCCCACCCCCCCCCCCTTAGTGTGTGTGTGTATGTGTGTGTGTGTGTGTGTGTGTGTGTGTGTGTGTGTGTGTGTGTGTGTGTGTGTGTTTGTGTGTGTTTGTGTGGTGGTAGTTGCTGACAGCAGTTTGGTTGCTCTGTTTAATGTTCTGTGGCTCAGAAGGGAATGTGCGGGAGAGCAGAGACGAGCTGTCCTGACAGAGGAATCGGTAATTAGGTTACCAAACGGAGTCTCTGTGGAGAGAACGAGAGTCCTGGATGGTATGTTGCTGGGACCCATGTTCTGTGTTGCGCAGTTTTCATAGAATCATAGAATACTTACAGCACAATACAGGCTATTCGGCCCACAGGTGTTAGCCGAACATGCCCCTGCCTTAGAAATTAATAGGCCTACCTATAGCCCTTCAATAAGCTCCATGTACCCATCTAAATGTCTCTTAAAATAACCTATTGTATCCGCCTCAACCACGGCTGCCAGTCGCCATTTCCGCGCACTCAGCACTCTCTGAGTAAAAAGCATACCCCTGACATCTCATCTTTACCTACTTTCCAGCTCCGACAACCTGTGTCCTCTTGTGGCAGCCATTCCAGCCCTGGGAGAGAAAAGCCCATGACTATCCACAAGATTAATGCCTCTCAGCATGTTTTCCACCTCTGTCATGTCACCTCTCACCCTCTGACACTCCAAGGAGAAAAAGCCGTGTTCACTTGACATATTATCATAAGGCATGCTCCCCAATCCAGGCAACATCCCTGTAAATTTTCTCTGCACCCTTTCTATGGCTTCCACATCCTTCCCGTAGTGAGGCGACCGGAACTGAAAACAGTACTCCAGGTGGGGCCTGGTCAGGGTCATATATAGCTGCCAACTTACCTCTTGGCTCTAATTTGTATTCCACGATTGATGAAGGTTAATACACCATACGCCTTATTAACCAGAGTCAATCTGGACTCGGACCCCAAAGTCTATCTGATCCAGCACAGTACCAACAGTATTACCAGTAGTACTGTCAGATTATTGAGCTACCAAACAGAACCACTTCACAAGTGTCTGGGTTGAACACCATCTGCTACTTCTCAGACCAGTTTTATATCCAATCAATGTCCCGCTGTAACGTGTGATAGCCCTCTACACTATCCACACACCACCAACCTTTGTGTCATCATCAAACCTATGAACCCATTTGTCCACTTCCTTATCCAGGTCATTTATAAAGAACACGAACAGTAAGGGTCCCAGAACAGATCCTTCAGGCACCGCACTGGTCAACGAACCCCATGCAGAATATGACCCGTACACACCAACTCTTTGCCTTTTGTGGGCAAGTCGGTTCTGTATCAATAAGGTAGATAGTGTAGTTAAGAACGCTTATTGTTGTTAGCTTTCATAAGTCGAGGGATAGAGTTTAAGAGTCGCGATGTAATAAAGCAGTTCCATAAAGCTCTGGTTAGACCACACCTGGAGTACAGTGTCCAGTTCTGATCTCCTCAATGTAAGAAGCATTAGAAAGGGTACAGAGGAGATTTATCAGTATGTTGCCTGGTTTAGAGAGTAGGAATTATGATCAGAGTTTAAGGGAGCTAGGGTTTTACTCTTTGGAGAGAAGGACGATGAGAAGAGACATGATAGATGTATATAAGACATTAAGAGAAATAGAGTGGACAGCCAGCTCCTCTGCCCCAGGGCTCCACTGCTCAATACAAGAGGACAAGGGTTTAAGGTAAGGGATGGTAAGATTCAAGGGGGATATTGGAGGAAGTTATTTTACTCAGGGAGTGGTTGGTGCGCGGAATGCTCTTCCTTAGTCAGTGGTGGAGGCAGATACACGAGTGAATTTTAATATTTAATAGCATACTAGACAGATATATGGAGGAGTTTAAGGTGGTGGGTTACATGGGAGGCTGCTTTGAAGGGGCCGGCACAAAATTGTGGGCCGAAGAGCCTGAAATAGGCTGTACCAAACCGTGACAAAAAAAATACGCTCTTTGTCGTAATAGAATCAAGACTCATGCTGACACCGACACGCCATTCACCATCCCATCAACAATGCTGTTACAGTAGCACGGTCACGACATTCACCGAGACACAGATACACTCCAGACCGCGACAGTGACATGGCAGTCGCCGTGACACACACGATACTGAGGTAGACCCACAGTGTCACATCAACAATACCTCAGCTTGACACAGAAGACGCATCTCTCTGTGCCAATTTCACCACCTTCTCTGTGACACTTATCACCATGACACTGACACAACGTTCCCTGCGACCCATTCGGTAGCGTGACGCTGACTCACGTGTCACTGCAAACGCTAAACATCCTTCACCTTCTCTCTCAGTATCACAGATTCGTCAGTCTAAGGTCACCTCCGACCGAAACCGTCATGAGATAAACTCAACCGTTGAATCCAAGGCTTCTCCGTTCAACTCTGACCTATCCGATCTTAACCGAGTGCACAACGATGTCCGTCACCAGTCCAATGAGATGGAAACGAAGTACAGATCTGTCAACGAAGCCAAGGCTCAAATCTGTGAATTGTTGACCAGCAGAAGAGGTGAGGCAATATCTCCCTCTTTCACCCGCTCCTCATCACAAGGCAGGCATGGAGAGAGGAACCGTCACCCCGTGCTTGACATCAGCAGTGTGTGAAGAGATGGTATGGAGGATGATTCACTCTGTGTTTGACCCTACGAGTGTGATGGGACTGCATGGAGGGAGTTTCCCTCTTTCACTGAATCCAGGAGAGTGTGATGTGACGTTGTGGATGTGGATACATTCTGTGTCTGAACACGGGATTGTGAGACATAACATTACAGCTTCACTCTATGTCTCACTCGGGAATGTCTGATGGGACAGCATGGATCCAGCTTCACTCCGTGTCTGATAGCGGGATTGTGTGACTGGACAGTGCCCAGAGAGATTCACCCAATGTCTGACCCTTGAAGTGTGTTATGGCACCGTGGAGAGAAGGGTTCACTCTGAATCCGGGAGTGTGTGACGAGACAGTGTAGCGGAGTCTTCACTCTGTGTCTGAATCCCAGAGGGAGGGTTGGGATGGAATAGAGGAACCATCACTATGTGTCTGAAATCGGGACTGTGTGATGGGAGAGTGTGGATGGAGCTTCACTCTGTGTCTTACTCAGGGACTGTGTGAGGGGATAGTGCAGGGGGACGTTCATACGATGTGACACCGGATTGTGTGATTGGATGTTGTGACACCGGATTGTGTGATTGGATGTTGTGGAGGGAGTCTGAACCCGTCAGTGTGCCATTGGAGTGCGTGGGCGGAACATCGCTTTAGATGCGCGTGATGGGATGGTTGAGAGAGACAGGAGGTGTGTGATGTAGGGAGTTCGTAATGAGGAAGATTTACACAGTGTTAGGTCGGGTGTGTGTGATGGGAAGGTGTGGAGGGAGCTTCTCTCGTTTTCTGATCCCTGTGTTATTTGATGTCTCCGCGTAGAAACAGCATCATACTGTGCTTGACCACGGGAGTATCCAGCGGAGGTGTTTTCAGCGAGGTTATCTCTGTGTTTATCGGCAGGACTGCGTGATGGGAGAGCATGCAGTGAGCTTCACTCCATGTTTGACGCAAGGAGGGTGTGATAGTCTGGTGGAGAGAAAGCTTCAGTCTGAGGCTGACACGGCCGTGTGTGATGGGACAGTGTGGTAGGAGCATCACTCTGTGCCTGACACTGGGACAGTATAATGAGACCGTGAGACAAATGCTTCAATCTTCGACTGTCCCCGAGAGAATGAGACCTGATATTGTGGATGGAACCCAAATTTCTTCTGCCCAATCAGGAAGTGTGTGATTGAATGGTCTGCAGGGGCTTTCACTGCCTTTCACTTTCACTTCCTTTTTCGCCTGTGTTGGGACGGTGCCGAGGTAGTTTCATTGCGACTCTGATCTCGGGAAGGAGTGATGGGACGGTATGGTGGGAGGTTCACTGTCTGTCTCTGAACCCGGGAGTGTGTAATCAGACGTTGCAGAGGGAGATTCACTCTGTGTCTGACTCCGGGAGTGTGTGATGGGACGGTAAGGAGGGAACATCACTCTGTGTCTGACCCCGGGAGTGTGTGATGGGACGGTGTGGTGGGAGGTTCACTCTGTGTCTGACTCCGGGAGTGTGTGATGGGACGGTATGGAGGGATCATCACTCTGTGTCTGACCCCGGGAGTGTGTGATGGGACGGTATGGAGGGACCTTCACTCTGTGTTTGACCCCGGGAGTGTGTAATGGGACGGTGTGGAGGGAGATTCACTCTGTGTCTGAACCCGGGAGTGTGTAATGGGACGGTGTGGTGGGAGCGTCACTCTGTGTCTAACCACGGGAGTCTGTGATGGGACGGTGTGGAGGGAGATTCACTCTGTGTCTGACCCCGGGAGTGTGTGATGGGACGGTGTGGAGGGAGATTCACTCTGTGTCTGACCCCGGGAGTGTGTGATGGGACGGTGTGGTGGGAGGTTCACTCTGTGTCTGACCCCGGGAGTGCGTGATGGGACGGTGTGGTGGGAGGTTCACTCTATGTTTGACTCCGGGGGAGTGTGACTGGCTGGTGTGTAGGGATCCCTTTTCTATGTCTGTCTTCCGTCGGATGCAATGGACGGTACGCACGGAGATTCACTGTTCCTTGTTTCTCATTTCCAGAAGAAGGGTGTTACCCGGACTGGATCAGAAATGAAAACCTGTCTTATTTTATATCCACGGTTAACACTTCCTACGATGAAGCGAAGCAGTATTGTTCGAACTCTTATTCTACACTTCTTGAAATAAATTCAGCAGAAGAAGCGGTACGTGTCAGATCGACGGAAGATATACCCACACCAGAGTGAAGCTCCCTCCGCACCGTTTTTTCGCACATTCCCGTGGTCGAACACAGAGAGCTCCCTCCATACAGTCCCATCACACACTCCCGGGGTCAGACACAGAGTGATGATCCCTCCATACCGTCCCATCACACACTCCCGGGGTCAGACACAGAGTGAATCTCCCTCCATACAGTCCCATCACACACTCCCCGGGTCAGACACAGAGTGAATCTCCCTCCACACCGTCCTATCTCATTCTTCTGTGGTGAGGCACGGAATTAAGCTCCGACAACACGATCCCTGCAAATTCTCCTGGGGTCAGACATAAAGGAACACTCCTTAAATTTAGCTCGAATTCAATCGTTAATTATAGCGATTTATTTCCACAGAAATTCGTTTTCAAATCTGTACGCGACAAAGGCGGTTCATACTGGATTGGAAAATGCAAAGATGGGTGAGATTTGGGATCTTGCAAGTTTCTGAGAGGAAAGTGGGTCGTCGGATTGATACAGGCTGGGAGAGGCGAGTGGGCAGTGGATTTATTTTGGGGACTGGCACAGGCTGCGGGAAGGTTGTGTGCAGTGGGATTAGTTTGTGGTCAGACACGGGTGGCTAAATGGTGTGGACATTGGTATGAGTTTGCGGACAGTCATGGGCTGTGGGGAAAGTGTGGGCAGTCGGGGCATTTTGGAAACAGAGAAAGTTCTGCGGTGAGAGAATGGGAAATTGGATTTTTTGGGGGATCGACACGGGTTGTTGGTAGAGATGGTGCAGCAAATCCGATATAACTATATAACCATGTAAAAATTACAGCACGGAAACAGGCCATTCTGGCCCTTCTAGACCATGCCGAAAGCTCACTCTCACCTAGCGCCACTTACCTGCACTCAGCCGATAACACTCCATTCAATTCCTGTACAAAAACCTAATTTTTATTTGTTAAATGACAAAATCAAACATGCCTCTACTACTTCTATTTTAAGCTCGTTCCACACAGCTACCACTCTCTGAGTAAAGAAGTTCCAATGAAGTTCCAAAGTTCCGTGTAGCCCCGAAACTTTTGCCTATTAACTCCCAACTCACGTCCTCTTGTTCGAATCTCCCTAATCTCAATGGAAAAAGCCTATCTACGTCAACTCTAATTTTAAATACCTCTATCAATAACCCTCTCACCTTCTACGCTCTAAAGAATAAAGACTTGTTCAACCTTTCTCTGTAACTGACGTGCTGAAACCGAGGAAACGTTCCAGTAAATCTCCTCTGTACTCTCTCTAATTTGTTGACAACTTTCCTGCAATTCAGTGACAGAAATGTAAACAAAACTCCAAATTTGGCCTCACCAATGCCTTGTACAATTTTGACTTTACATCCCAACTCTTATACACATTGCTCTGATTTACAAAGGTCAGTATACAAAAAGCTTTTTCACCATCCTATCCAAATGAAATTCCACCTTCAGGAACTATGCACCATAATTCCAACATCACTCTGTTCTACAGCATTCCACAATGCCCTACAATTTACCATCTATGTCCTACTTTGATGAGTGCTACCAAAATGTAATACCTCACACATATGTTTTGAACTCCATCTGCCATCACTCAGCCCACTCTTCTAACTGGCCTAAATCTCTCTGCAAGCTTTGAAAACCTAATTCATTATCTACAACGCCACCTATCTTAATATCATCTGCATACTTACTAATCCAATTTACCACCCCATCATCCAGATCATTAATGTATATGACAAACAATATTGGACCCAGTACAGATCCCTGAGTTACACCACTAGTCACCGGCCTCCAATCTGACAAACAGTTATCCTCCACTACTCTCTGGCATCTCCCATCCAGCCACTGTTGAATCTATTTTACTGCTTCAATATTAAAACCAAACGATTGATCCTGCCTAACTAACCTTCTGTGCGGAACCTTGTCAAAGGCCTTACTGAAGTCTACATAGACAGTATCCACTGTTTTAACTTCGTCAACTTTGCTAGTAACCTCTTCAAAAAGCTCATTAACACCTTCAACGCATAAATCCATGTTGACTGCGCCTGTTCACACCCTGTCTATACAGATAATTATATATCATCTCTAAGAATACTTCCCATTAATTTACCCACCACTGACGTCAAACTGACATGCCTATAATTGTTAGGTTTACACTTAGATTCCTTTTTAAACAATGGAACCACATGAGCATTGTGCCAATCCTCCGGCACCATCCCCGTTTCTAATGACCTTTGAAATATTTCTGTCAGAGCCCCTGTTATTTCTACACTAACTTCCCTCAGAGTCCTAGGGATATCTTTTCAGGACCCGAAGACGTATCCACTATTTTATGCTTGAAAAACTCCAGTACTTCCTCTTCTTTAATCATCATAGCTTCCATAACTACCCGACTTGTTTGCCTTATACAGTTCAAAATCCCTTAGTGAATACCGATGAAAATAATTTTTTCAAAATCTCCCATATCTCTTTTGGCTCCACACATAGCTGTCCACTCTGATTTTCTAACGGACCAATTTTATCCCTCACTATCCTTTTGTTATTAAATTGACTGTAGAAACACATTGGATTTATTTTCACCTTACTTGCCAAAGCAACCGCATATCTTCTTTTAGCTCACTAATTTCTTTCTTAAGATTCTTTTTACATTTTTTATATCCCTCGAGCACATCATTTACTCCCTGCTGCCTATATTTGTAGCAGATCCCGCTCGGCTCTTTTTTTTCCGAACCAAGTTTCCAATATTGCTTAAAAAAACATGGCTCTCTCAAATGTTAACATTTCTTTTCAACCTAACAGGAACATAAAGATTCTATACCCTCAAATGTTCACCTTTAAATGACCTGCATTTCTCTATTACATACTTCATATAAAGGAAATTGTCCCAATCCACTCTTTCTAAATCCATTCGCATCTCCTCAAAGAGAGATTTCCTCCAATCAAAAATCTCATCTCCGGGTTCAGTCCTATCTTTCTACATAATTATATTGAAACTAACGGTATTGTGATCACTGGACCCGAAGTGATCCCCAAATCATCCCTCCGTCACCTGACCCAACTCATTCCCTAACAGCAGATCCAACACTGCCTGTTCTCTACTTTGTATCTCTATGTATTGCTGCAAAATCTATCATGTATACATTTTACACACTCCATACCATCCAGCCCTTTAAAAGATTCGGCTTCCCAGTCTATGTGTAGATAATTAAAATCTCCCAAAATCACAAACTTGTGCTTACTACAAATATCTGCTATTTCCTTACAAATTTGTTTCTCCAATTCTCGCACCTTATTAGTGGTCTATAATTGTTACTACACCTTTTCCATTCTTCAGTTCCACCCAGATAGCCTCCCTAGACGAACCCTCTAATATTTCCTGCCTAAGCACCGCTGTAAAATTTTCTCTGACAACCAATGCCACACCTCCTAATCTTGCGCCTCCAATTCATTCACACCAGAAGCAACGAAATCTCCGAATATTTAGTTGCCAATCACAACCCTCCTCAACAATGTTTCAGTAATTGCTACAACGTCATATTTCCAGGAATTAATCCATGCTCTAAGCTCATCTACCTTTCTTACAATGCTTCTAGCATTAAAATAGATGCATTTAAGAAACTCTCCAGCTCTTCCGCTCTGTTTATCCCTAAAGATGCCAAACAACTTTATTATCTTTTTTTTCCTACTTCCCTACATCTTCGGTCTGAGTGCACCCCTTATCTATCAACTGCCTATCCTTCCTCACACACTGTCTACAAGCTTCCTCTATTTCTGAACTACCCTCCTCTCTCCTCGTCTCTTCAAATTGAATCCTACCCCCAGCCAGCCCAGTTTAAAGTCTTCCCAGGAGCCTTAGCAAATCTCCCGGCCAGGATATTAGCCGGCCGAGGATTCAAGTGTACCCTTTCCTTTTTGTACAGGTCACGCCTGCCTCAAAATAGGTCTCAGTGATCCAGAAACTTGAATCACTGTCCCCTGTTCCAATCCGTCAACCACGCTTTTACCCTCCACCTCATCCATTCCTATTCTCACTGTCACGTGGTATAGGCAGGAATCCCGAAATTACTACATTTGAAGTTCTTCATCTCAATCCCCTTCCTAAATCCCTATAATCTCCTTTCAAGACCACTTCCCTTTCCCTACCTATGTCATTGGTACCTATATGTACCACGTTCTTTGGCTCCTCACACTCCCTCTTCAGGATATCCTGGTCACGATCAGAAACATCCCGGACCCTGACACCAGGGAGTCAAACTGCCATCCGGGTTTCCTGATTGCGTCAACAAAATCGCCTATCTGACCCCCTAACTACTGTCCCCTATTACTGCTGCCTTCTTCTTCCTTTCCCCACCCTTCTCAGCTACAGGGCCAGACTTTGTGCTGGTGGCGCGGTCACTGTCGTTTCCCCTAGGTAGGTGGAACCCCCCAACAGTACTCAAACAGGAGTGCATATTGTCAACGGGTACAGCTACTGGGGTACTCTCTATTACGGGACTCTTTCCGTTCCCTATTCTAACTGTGACCCACCTGGCTGCCTCCCGTGGCGCTGATGGGACCTCCTGCCTGTAACTCATCTCTATCATCATCTCCCTCTCCCTGAACAGACGAAGGTCATCGAGCAGCAGCTCCAGTTCCATAACGCGGTCCCTTGGGAGCTGCAGCTCTGCGCACCTGGCACAGTGTACACATCCGGGAGGCTGGGAGAATTCAGGACCTCCCACATCCGACACCGAGAACAACAAACCGCATTCACACTCATCATTTCCACTTTCCTCAAATAGCAGGAAACATTAAAAGCTAAACCTACCTTGTCTCGCCCGTTTCCGTCGAAGCTCGTTGGAGCAAAGCCCTTAAGCCGTCACTCTGCTCCCGGCTCACAGCGCTGCCCGCAAAACGACGCTGCCCGCTGAATCTTCTCCCCCTTTCCTGTCCAACGTCACACGCCTGCGCAGTCCCGCTTCTCTTAACTCCGGCGAGAAGAAAATAAAATCAGAATGGCTTCCGCTGCACTCCCGTTCAGATCCGCAGACTTCCTTCTCCAAATGTGGGAACTGACATGAGCTCTGGGAAGAGAGTGCGAAGTCGAAGCTCTTTTGCGAACTGACCCAGGTTGTGGGAGAGAGTGAGGCAGTGGGAGAACTTTGGGGCCTGACACATGTCTATGGGGAGAGAATGAATGAGGGGTGTACTTTCGGGACAGACACAAATCTGTGGGGAGAGAATGGCTCAGTGGGAGTACTCTGGGGACTGAGACACGTCCGTGGGGAGAGCATGGGAAGCGGGAGATATTTTGGTGATTGACACAGGTCTCCAAGAAGAGGGTTGGGCAGTGGGATTATTTCAGGGACCGTCACGGTGCTGTTGGGATAGATTCAGGCAGTGGGTGAAGTTTGGACTGACACTGATCTGTGGGGTGGGAGTGGTGAGTGTGAGTACTTAGGCAGAAAACACAGGCCTGTGGGGAGAATGTTGGGTACTATTATTATTCTGGACTCTGACACCGATCTGCAGGGAGAGAGTGAGGGAAGGGATTACTCTGGTGACTGACACAGGTTTACAGGGAGAGAGTGGGTCAGTGGGAGTATTCAGGAGAAAGACACAGGGCTGTGCTGGGAAAGTGGGGTTGTGGGACGTTGGGGTGCCACAGGTAAATGGCGAGGGAGGGTATCAGATATTTTGGAGACTGATTGCTAGAGGTGCGTTGAAATTGTTTACCCCTCTTTGATAGGAAAGTGGCTTCGAATGTCCTGTACCGGATGAGCGGTGGAGTCCCCGAGTGTGGTGCATGTACATAGTACACTGAGATTAAACATTGCCATGATGTTCGTCTGCGCTTCATCTGTGAGAAGTCTGCACCTTTGTGCCCGGATATTTATGAAAAGATCCAGAATCTCTGTCAACAACTAATGAGACCGACTTGAATATAATGATAAAACCCTCTTTCTCCACATTTCCCTTAACCACTCACACTACCCCTTCCGCGCCGCTGCCCCTCACCCTTACCCTATTCTCCTATTTCCTTCTCTCACAATCTTACTCACCATCTTGCTCTCTCTTTAACCTCGTCCCTAAAAAGTCTCTGTCTCTACGCTCCCACCTCCTCTGTTTCATCCCTATTTGGCTTTTTCGATTTTTCTCCTCCGTTTCATCCCTATTTCGCTTTCTTGACTCCTTCTTCCCCAATTCGCCCTTCTTTTCCCCGTCCCTCCCGCGATTCTCTGCTCGGTTTCTACACTCTCCCCATTCACTTTCTCCATTTTATCTAAACCAACTCGCTCCCCGCTTTTGTCTTCAGAGACTGTCACCTCAATCATGTGCGTTAATGTTCTCGATACCCCAGTCCTGGGGAATGGAGTGCACGCATTCGCTTGATCTGTGTCCCTCGTGGTTGTGTACACCTCTGTAAGGTCAGCGGAAAAAAGTCAGATTTCCAAACCTCGCTCCATAACTCAGTCCCTCCTGTCCCGGCAGCATCCTCGGAAATCTCCCTCTGCAATCTTTCCAGTACTTTGAGATTTCTCTTAGAGCAAGGCAAGCAGAACTGAACTGCATACTCCAAGTGCGGCCTGACCGACGTCATCTGCAACTGCAACGTGACCTCCGACTCCCGTACTCAGTGTCCTGACTGATGAAGGCCAGCTTGTCAAATGTCCTGTCCACCTGTATCGCATCTTTTCTACCGGATTCACGGTCTCTTTTATTATCTGTGACTTAGACCACCTGCGATTTGTTCTTTTGAAGGATCAGTAGGGCACAAATATGTAAAATTAATGTCAAATGTATAAATCTAATAAATGCCGCAAAAAAGTGGAGGTGGTGCTGATGCGTTCACGAATATACCGGCGGAGGGGAAGAAGGTGTTCCTGGTTCATTGAGTTTTCAGTCTCCTGTTCGTCATCAACTTTCCTGCCCAGACCACTATCCTCGTCACCATCATCCACGACTTCACCGACGGCCGTCCCCGTTTCCGCCACCGCCATCTTTTTTTCTGCACACCCTGTCTCCATCACCCCTCCATCTCCTACACTCCGTGCCGTCTCCGTTATTTCCTCCTTCCCGAAATCCTCTCCCCGTCTCCCTGAACGGCACCATTCCCTGCAGATCCCCCACTGTTCCATTAACTCTCTCCCTCCTCTACACGTCATCCTTTCTCTCTGTTCATTTGGAATTATTGGGAGGAAGGGGGAGAGGTGACGTCTGTTGTTACACCACCCTGCCCCCTTCCACCGGATATGGATCTCTCGTTTCTGAGCCTCTGCAATGTTCTCTGTGAACAGGCCAATCGTTTGTCAGTAACTGACAATCACCACCACATCCGTTCTCCCACCAAAGCCACCCCCTCTTGCAATTCTCTCCTGTCCCCTGCACACTCTTTGAACAGAAACAAATACCCATTCTCTGAGCCGGCACACAATTCAAGACTACTGGAACGACGGAGTTCTGGGGATTGGTGATAAGGAAGGAGCTTCGGAATATTGGAGTTTTGTCGGGAATTTAATTTGTGTGGAAGTCAGAGTGTTTATCTCTTTGAATATTCAAGGAGGAGATTTTGGGTGACAGAACTGCTGTTTGATTTGTTTTCAGTTTAATTATTGTTTCTTTCTTTATAATTAAAAAGTCAGAGCAGTAGCAATGTCTGGCAGGAGAGTTGAATACTTCTTTGCGAGATGTGGGAAGGCAGAGAAACCTCAAGACTTCCCGACAACTTCACCTGTAAGAAGGTAATCGAGTTACAGCTTCTAACCCTCTGCATTACAGAGTTGGAATTTGAACTGGATGAACTCGGGATCATTCGGGAAGCCGAGGGGGTGATTGGGAGGACATATAGAGATGTATTTACACCCAATGTTTCGGATACTTGAAACTGGGTGACAGACAGGAAGGTGAAAGGGGTTAAACAATCAGAGCCAATGCACAGAACCCTTCTGGCCAACCCGCCCAATAACAGGTAGACCGCTTTGGATACTTCTGGATGGGAGGAGAGAGATGCAAATGACCAAGCCGGGGAAAGTCTCACCGGTCAGGGATCTGGCACTGAATATGTTGTTGTGGCTAAGCAAGGAAGGGGGTGAAATATTGCGAGCTGTATCGCTAGGGTTGTCTTTGTTAGAGGAACGGAAAAATGTCACTGCGGACGAGAACGAGATTCCCCGATGGTATGTTGTCGTTATCGTCGCCGGTATGTAGATAGGAAAAAGGAGTCGGTGTGTGCAGGTGTGGCAAAAATTAGAAAGAACATTCAGTTTAGAATGTGGTTAAGATGTTAGGGTTGGAACGAGGTCTTCGGATATGTGAATCACTGGGCTCTCTTCCCTCGGAAAGTGCGAACTCTACAGACGAGACATTTTTATTTCATTTCAATTCAATTCAATGCAAGTTTATTTGCAATTCCATTACACATGACGGTCATGGCCAAACTGCAAAATACAATACCAATGGTCACACAAGGTACAAATCACACATAATATGTATGAAATAGAAAGACAGCAAGCATGTAGGATATCAGTGAAATACTCTTACGCTTTATGTACACGCGCACACCTGTCGCGCGCGCGCGGCCGTAAATATAAGCAGCTTGAGGTCTTAGGCACTGAAAAAGCCACCGAAATCTACCAACTAGAACAACAGCTCTTGTCTTCTGCCGAGCGGAACACTGGAGGGCAGCACCGTGTCCTGTCTGTCGGCCTCCACACAACGTCCCTCGTTGTGCATCTCCTTCGTTTTCTCCGCAACCTGGGCAACTCTCTCAGTTGGCACCTGAACCGGAGTGGAACTAATATCCCAGAGGGAAGGCTTGCCATAAAAAAGGGGTCGTTGCACTGTTTAAGTTAGAGTTGCAGGGGATGATTATCAGAATGTTTGAACAGATAGTTGAGTCATTGTTGGGACAGAGTTGTTAAGACCACAGACAAAGTCAGCAAGCAATATATTGAGCCTGCTGGGACTCATGTTCTGAGCTGCGTATGTTTCACTGCAGGAACTATTGTACGAAACGCAGATGAGCTCAGGGTAGGGGCCAACGATCGGAAGCACGACAGTTTAGCCATTAGTAAGACATGGTTGCAGGAGGGGCAGGTCTGTTAGCTCAGCTTTCCAGTTTACCGCTGCTTCAGCCGCTCTAATGTATATAAATCTTGGCTGAGTGGTGGATTTAAAGATGTAAGTGAGGAATAAGAAAGCTCTGAACTCGTTCAGGGGCTACATTATCGACCACCGAACAGTCTGGGGATTTAGAGGAACAAACCTGTGGAGAGTTCGGAGTCTGTTGTAAGAGACCTCAGGTTGTGACATCGGGTGAGTCTAACACTCCTGGTACTGACTGTGAGCCTCACATTGCGAAACGAGCACTGTGATGGCTTGTCAAATGTTTTCAAATAAGTTTCCTTAATCAGTACTTAGAAAGTCCCAATGAGAGAGTGCAACACTTGATCTCATTCTATCGAATAGGACACGCCAGGGGATAGAAGATAGTGTAATGGGACCACTTTCCCTCTCGTGATGGTAATGACATTACAGAAAAGGTTATTATGGAAAAGGATAGGTCTAACCTCGAGTTAAGTTTAGTTGTTTTTGAGGTTTATAAAACGAGACGCAAATAGACCAATTAGCTTGTATCTTTTACCCCCAGGTTGGAAATCTCTAATGCCAGAGGATCCGCGTTAAGGTGAGAGGGAGAACGTTCAAAGGAGATGGATTTGGCAAGTTTTTCTTGTCACAGTGATTAGCGGGTGATTGGAACGTGCTGGTGGTGGAGGGAAATCCATAGAGACGTTTAAGTGGTTCTTTAACAGACACATGGGTGTGCAGGGAATGGAAGCAGAAGGATGTTGTGTCGGTAGAAGAAATTCAGTTTAATTGGTATATCACAATTATTGGACCAAAGGTTCTTCTCTGTTGTGTGATTTACGTTCTCTGCTCTGTAGAAAGTCCAGAGTGATTTGAACTCATCAGATGTGAAGAGCAGTGTGTTAGGGTAGAGGGAACGACCAATTCACAGACGACATAGGCTGTGGGAGAAACTCACACCGACACTGTAAAACCCCTTACAGTTTTTCTGTGGAACCGACACAACCATCATCGTGTCTCCCACACACTAACAGACACTGCACTGCAACGAGGAAACTTCCTCGCTGTGTGCATAGCTGCCTCCCTCTACAAAGCCTCTCCCCGAATCCGTCAAACACTCCCTCTCCTATAATAATCTCCCCCGTCACCCAATCCCTCCACTACACCACTCCCGTCTCCGTCACCTGTCCCTCCCTTACGAGCTGCCCCCACTCCATGACACAGTCCATGCGCTGCAGATATTCTCCGTTTGGGTCACCCCCAACGTTCACTACGCCCCTCCCCGTCCGCGTGAACCATCCCATCACTTAAACCCCAACACGACGAAATCTACAGATGCTGGTAATTGAAGCAACACACACAAAATGCTGGTGGAACGGAGCAGGCCAGGCAGAATCTATACAGAGAAGCACTGTGGATGTTTCGGGCCGAGACCCTTCGTCAGGACTAACTGAAAGAAAAAGATAGCAGGAAATTTGAAAGTAGCAGGGGAAGAGGGGTATCCGAAATGACAGGAAAAGACATGGAGGCGGTGCGTGAAGCAAAGAGGTGGAAAGTGATGGGCGAAAGTGATACAGAGCTGGAGAAGGGAAAGGATCAGGAGACGGGAGGCCTATGGAGGAGGAAAGGGGGAGGGGCGGAGCAACAGTGGGAGATGGAGAACAGGCAAAGAGTGATGGGCAGAGAGAGAAAAGAATGGAGGGGCAATAAATAAATCAGGGATGGGGTAGGAAGGGGAGGACGGGAATTAACGGAAGTTAGAGGAATCAATGTTCATGATATCAGGTTGGATGCTACCCTGACAGCATATAAGGAGTTGTTCCTCCAACCTGATTATGACTTCATCTTGACAGTAGATGAGGCCGTGGATAGACATATCAGAATGGGAATGGGACGTGGAATTAAAATGTGTGGCTAGTGGGTGATCCTGCTTTTTCTGCCGGTGTTCAGCGAAACTGTCTCCCAGCCTGGGCCGGGTCTCA